>NW_006408993.1:240568-244629 GCF_000296735.1 Chrysochloris asiatica | reverse complement strand
GTTGGACTGATGTTTCATGTAGATAGCTCTCTGTATATGAACATATTGGACTCATCAACCATGTAGCCAACTCTCTGTGTATGAACGTGTTAGAATAATCTGCCTTGAAGCTAACCCTCTAAACATACACATGTTGGACTCATCTGTCATGTAGCTAAATCAAGTATATGGACATGTTGATTCATCTGCCATGTAGCTCGTACTCTGCATATGGACATGTTGGACTGCTCTGCCATGTAGCTAGCTCTCAGTATATGGACATGATGGACTCATCTGCTATTTAGCTACAACCCTCTTTTTGTTAATGTTGCACTATTCTGTCATATAGCTAGCTCCCTGCATATGGACATTTTGGACTCTGTGCATGGATATGTTGGAGTAATCTGCAATGAACATATTGGACTTGTCTGCAATGTAGATGGTTCGAAAAATATGGAAATAATAGACTCATCAGACATATAGCCAGCTCTCTGTGTATGAACATGTTGGACTCATCTGCCATGTAGCTAATCACAGTATATGGACACGTTGGTCTCATCCGCAATGTAGCTAGGGCTCTGTATATGGAAATGTTACAACACTTGGCCATGTAGCTAGCTCTCTGTATATGGACATTTTTGACTCGTCTGCCATGTAGCTAGCTCTTAGTGCATGGATATGGTGGACTTTTCTGCCATGTAGGTAGCTCTGTGCATATGAACATATTGCACTTGTCTACCAATTAACTAGCTCTCAGTATATGGACATTTTGAAATCATCAGCCATGTAGCCAATACACTCTCTATGAACATGTTGGACTCATCTGCCTTTTAACCAGTCCTCTCTATATACACATGTTGGACTCATCTGCCATGTAGCTTATTCTCAATATATGGACATTTTGGACTCATCTGCCATGTAATTATTACTCTGTATATGGGCATGTTGGACAAATTTGCCATGTAGTTAGCTCTTAGTATATGGACACGTTGCACTCATGTGCCATTTAGCTAGAACTCTGTATATGGAAATGCTACACTACTCTATCATTTAGCTAGCTCTCTGTATATGGACATGTTGGACTCCCCTGCCATGTACCCAGCTCTCTCCGTATGAATATGTTGGATTCATCTGCCTTGTAGCTAGTCCTCTATATGTACACATGTTGGACTCATCTATCATGTAGCTAATTCTCAGTATAATCACATGTTGGACTCATCTACCATGTAGTTAGTACTCTCTATATGGACATTTTGGAATACTATCCCATGTTGCTAGCTCTCAGTATATGGACACGTTGGACACATTTGCCATTTAGCTAGAACTCTGTATATGGAAACGCTGCACTACTCTGTCATCTATTTAGCTATCTGTGTATGGACATTTTGTACTCATCTGCCATGTAACTAACTTTCTGTGCATAGATATGCTGGAATGATCTGCCAAGTAGGTAGCTCTTTGTATATAAACATATGGGACTTGTCTGCCATGTAGCTAACTCTCTGTATGTGGACATGTTGGATTCATCAGCAATGTAGTCAGCTCTCTGTGTATGGACATGTTGGAGTCATCTGACTTTTAGCTAACCCTATAAACATACATGTTGGACTTATATGTCATGTTGCTAACTCTTCAGTATATGGACATGTTGTATTCATCTGCCATGTAGCTAGTACACTGCATATGGACATGTTGGACTACTCTGCCAAGTAGCTAGAACTCTGTATATAGAAATGTTGCACTTCTCTGCCATGTATCCAGCTCTCTGTATATAGACATTTTGGAATCGTCTTCCATGTAGCTACCTTTCTCTGGTTGAACATGTTGGACACATCTGCCTTTTAGCTAGTCCTCTATATATACACATGTTGGACTCATCTCCATGTAGCTAACTCTCAGTATATGGACTTGTTGGATTCACCTGCCATGTTGCTAGTTCTTTGCATATGAACATGTTAGACTACTCTGCCATGTAGCTAGCTCTCAATGCATGCACACATTTGATTCATCTGGCATGCAGCTAAAACTCTGGATATGGAAATGATGCACCACTCCGTCATGTAGCCAGCTCTCTGTAAATGGACATTTTGGACTTGTCTGCCATGTAGCTAGCTCTCTGTTCATGGATATGTTGGACTGATCTGCCATGTTGGTAGCTCTCTGTATATGAACATATTGACCTTGCCTGCCATGTAGCTAACTCTCTGTAAATGGACATGTTGTACTCATCAGCCATGTAGCCAGCTCTCTGTGTATGCACATGTTGGACTCATCTGCCTTGCAGCTAGTCCTCTATATATACACAGAGGTAGCTACATTATATATACAGTGAGGTAGCTACATTACAGATAAGTCTAATATGTTCATATACTGATAGCTACCTACAGGGAAGATCAGTCCAACATATACATTAACAGAGAGCTAGCTACATGCTAGACAAGTCCAAAATGTCTGTATAAAGAGAGCTATCTATATGACAGAGTAGTGAAGCGTTTCCATACACAGGGTCCTAGCTACATGGCAAATGAGGCCAACATATCCATATACTGAGAGTTAACTACATGGCAGGGTATTCCAACAGGTCCATATACAGAGTGCTAACTACATGAGAGATGAGTCCAAAATGTGTATGTTTAGAGGGATAGCTACAAGGAAGATGACTCTAACATGTTCATACACAGAGAGCTGGCTACATGTCTGATGAGTACAACATGTATATATACATAGAGCTAGCAACATGGCAGACAAGTCTCATATGTTCATATACAGAGAGCTATATATATGGCAGATCGGTCCAGCATATCTATGCACAGAGATCTGGCTACATGGTAGACGAGTCCAAAATGTCCATATACAGAGAGCTAGCTACATGAAAGAGTAGTGCAACATTTACATATACAGAGATCTAGCTAGCACTCCGTATATACACATGTTGGACTCATCATACATGAGGCCAGCACTCTCTGTATCAACATGTTGGACTCATCTGCCTTGTAGCTAGTCCTCTATATATACACATATTGAATTCATTTGCCATGTAGCTAACTCTCACTATATAGACATGTTGGACTCTCCTGTCATGTAGCTAGAACTCTGTATGTGGACATGTTTGACAATTCTTCCATGTAGCTAGCTCTCAGTATATGCACACGTTGGACTCATCTGGTATGTAGCTAGAACTCTGAATATGTTAATGTTGCTCTACTCTGCCATGTAGACAGCTATCTGTATATGGACATTTTGGACTCGTCTGCGATGAAGCCAGATCTCTCTGTATTAACATATTGGACTCATCTGCCTTGTAGCTAGTCCTCTATATATACACATGTTGGACTCATCTGCCATGTAGCTAACTCTCAGTATATGGACATGTTGGACTCATCTGTCATGTACCTTGCACTCTGTATTTGGATATGTTGGACTACACTGCCATGTAGCTAGCTCTCAGAATATGGTCATGTTGGACTCATCTGCCATGTCGCTAGAACTCTTTATATGGAAAGGTTTCACTACTCTGCCATGTAGCTAGCTGTCTGCATATGGACATTTTGGACTTATTTGCCATGTAGCTAGCTCTCTGTATATGAACATATGGGGTTTGTCTGCCATGCAGCTAGCTCTCTGTATATACACATGTTGCATTTATACGCCATGTAGTCAGCTCTCTCTTTATGTACATGTTGGACTCATCTGCCATGTAGCTTGTCCTCTATATATACACATGTTTGACTCATCTGCCATGTAGCCAGAACTCTGTATGTGGACATGTTGGACTACTCGGCCATGTATCTAGCTCTCTGTATATGGACATTTTGGACTCCTCTGCAATGTAGCTACATCTCTTGCCTAGATATCCTTGACTGATTTGCCATGTAGGTAGTTCTCTGTATATGAACATATGGGACTTGTCTGTGATGTAGCTAGCTCTCAGTATATGGACATGTTGGATTCTTCAGCCATGTAGCCAGCTCTCTCTGTATGAATATGTTCTACTCATCTGGCTTGAAGCTCGCCTTCCAAATATACACATTTTGGACTCATCTGCCATGTAGCTACCTCTCTGTATATGTTCATTTTGAACT
>NW_006408993.1:238486-239933 GCF_000296735.1 Chrysochloris asiatica | reverse complement strand
ATATGGACATGTTGGACTCATCTGTCATGTAGCTAGAACTCTGTATATGGAAATGTTGCACTACTCTACCATGAAGCTAGCTCTCAGTAAATGCACATATTGGACTTATCTGGCATGTAGCTAGAACACTGTATATTTAAAAGCTACACTATCTGTCATGTAGCCAGCTCAATGTATATGGACATTTTAGACTTGTTTGCCATGTAGCTAACTCTCTGTTCATCGATATGTTGGACTGATGTTTCATGTAGATAGCTCTCTGTATATGAACATATTGGACTCATCAACCATGTAGCCAACTCTCTGTGTATGAACGTGTTAGAATAATCTGCCTTGAAGCTAACCCTCTAAACATACACATGTTGGACTCATCTGTCATGTAGCTAAATCAAGTATATGGACATGTAGGACTCATGTGCCATGTGGATAATACTCTATATAAGGACATGTAGAACTACTCTGCCATGTAGCTAACTCTCATTATATGGACACGTTGGACTCATTTGCCATGCAACTGGCTCTCAGTATATGCACACGTTGGACTCATCTTCCATGTAGCTAGAACTCTGTATATGGAAATGATGCACTAATCTGCTATGTAGCTAGCTGTCTGTATATGGACATTATGGACTCGTCTGCCATGTATCTAGTTCTCTAAGCATGGATATGTTGGACTGATCTGGCCTGTATTTAGCTCTCTGTATATTAACATATAGGTCTTGTCTGCCATGTAGCTATCTCTTTGTATATGGACATGTTGTACTCATGAGACATGTAGCCAATACTCTCTGTATCAACATGTTGGACTCATCTGCCTTGTACTTAGTCCTCTATATATACACATGTTGGACTGATCTGCCATGTAGCTAACTGTCAATATATGGGCATGTTGGACTCATATGCCATGTAGCTAGTTCTCTGTATGTGAACATGTTGGACTACTCTGCCATGTAGCGAGCTCTCAGTATATGGGCATGTTGGACTCATCTGCCATGTATATAGAACTCTGTATATAGAAATGTTGCACTACTCTGCCATGAAACTAGTTCTGTATATGGACAATTTGAACTCGTCTGCCATGTAGCCTTCTTTCTCTGTATGAACATGTTGGACTTATCTGACTTGAAGCTAGTCCTCTCTATATACACATGCTGGACTCATCTGTCATGTAGCTAACTCTCAGGTTATGGACACATTGGACTCATTTACCATGTAGCTAGTAATCTGTATAGGGACAGGTTGTACTACTCAGCCATGCAGCTAGCTCTCAGTATATGGACACATTACTCTCATCTGCCACGTAGTCAGAACTCCATATTTGGACACATTGGACTACTCTGCCATGTAGCTTGTTGTTGTTGTTACGTGCCGTCGAGTCGGTTCCGACCCATAGCGACCCTGTACAGGGTTTCCGAGGGTGTAAATCCTTACGGGAGTAGAAAGCCTC
>NW_006408993.1:226319-238386 GCF_000296735.1 Chrysochloris asiatica | reverse complement strand
CATCTTTCTCCCGCGGAGCAGCTGGTAGTTTCGAACCGCTGACCTTTAGGTTCGCAGCCCGATTCGTAACCACTACGCTACCAGAGCTCCTGCCATGTAGCTAGCTCTCCGTATATATTCATTTTGGACTCGTCTGCCATGTAGCTACCTGTCTGTGCATAGATATGCTGGACTGATCTGCCATGTAGGTAGCTCTCTTTATATGAACATACTGGACTTGTCTTCCATACAGGTAATTGTCAGTATATAGACACGATTGACTCATCAGCCATGTAGCTAACTCTCAGTATGTTGACATGTTGGATTCACCTGGAATGTAGCTAGTACTCTATATATGGACATTTTGGATTCATGTGCCATGTAGTTACCTCTGTGTGCATGGATATGTTGGACTTATCTTCCTGTAGGTATCTCTCTGTATATGAACATATTGTACTTGCCTGCCATGTAGTTACCTCTCTGTATATGGATATGTTGGACTCATCAGACATGTACCCAGCACTCTCTGTATCAACATGTTGGACTCATTTGCCTTGTAGCTATTCCTCTATATGTACACATGTTGGACTCATCTGCCATGTAGCTAACTGTCAGTATATGGACATGTTGGAGTCATCTACCTTGTAGATGGTACTCTGTATGTGGACATATAGGACTAATCTGTCATGTAGCGAGCTCTCAGCGTATGGAAACATTGGACTCATCTGCCATGTAGCTAGCTCTCTGTATATGGAAATTTTGGACTCGTCTGCCATGTAGCCAACTCTCTGTGTATGAACATGTTGGACTCATCGGCCTTGCAGCTAATCCACTATATATACACATGTTGGACTCATCTGCCTTGTAGCTAACTCTCAGGTTATGGACATGTTGGACTCATCTGCCACGTAGCTAGTACTCTGTATATGGACATGTTGTACTATTCAGTCATTTATCTAGCTCACAGTATATGGACACATTATTCTCATCTGCCATGTAGTTAGAACTCTGTATGTGAACATTTTGGACTACTCTGCCATGTAGCTAGCTCTCTGTATATGGACATTTTGGACTTGACTGCCATGTAGCCAGCTCTCTGTGTATGAACATGTTGGACTCATCTGCCTTGTAGCTAGTCCTCTAAGTAAATACATGTTTGACTCATCTGCCATGTAGCTAACTCTCAGTGTACAGACACGTTTTACTTTTCTGCCATGTAGCTAGAACCCTGTATATGGAAATGTTAGAGTACTCTGTCATGTAACTAGCTCCCTCTATATGGACATATTGGCCTCGTCTGCCATGTAGCTAGCTCTCTGTGCATGGATATGCTGGACCGATCTGCCATGTAGGTAGCTCTCTGTATATGAACATATGAGACTTGTCTTCTATGTATCTAGCTCTGTGTATATGGACATGTTAGAGACATCTGCCTTGTAGCTAACCCTCTAAACATACACATGTTGGACTCATCTGTCATGTAGCAAACTCTCTGTATATGGACATGTTGTATTCATCTGCCATGTAGGTAGCACTCTGCATATGGACAGGTTGGACCAATCTGCCATGTAGCTAGCTCTCAGTATATGCACACGTTGGACGCATCTGGCATGAAGCTAGAACTCTGTATATGGAATTTTTGCACTACTCTCTCATGTAGCCAGCTATCTGTATATGGACATTTTGGACTCGTCTGATATGTAGGTAGTTTACTGTTCATGTATATGATGGACTGATCTGTTATGTAGATAGCTCTCTGTAAATGAAAATATTGGACTTGTCTGCCATGTAACTACCTCTCTGTATATGGACATGATGGACTCATCAGAAATGTAGCCAGCACTCCCTGTATCAACATGTTGGACTCACCTGCCTTGTAGGTAATCCTCTATATATACACATGTTGGACTCATCTGCCATGTAGCTAATTCTCACTATATCGACATGTTGGACTCATCTGCCATGTAGCTAGTACTCTGTATATGGAAATGTTGCACTTCTCTGCCATGTAAAAAGCTCTCAGTATATGGACATTAAGGAGTCATCTGCCATGTAGCTAGATCTCTGTGCATAGATATGCAGGACTACTATTTCATGTAGTTAGATATCTGTGTATGAACATAAGAGACTTCTCTGCGATGTAGCTAGCTCTCAGTATATGGCCATGTTTGACTCATCAGCCATGTAGCCAGCTCTATCTGTATGAATATATTCTACTCATTTGGCTTGTAGCTCACCATGCAAATATACATATGTTGGACTCATTTGCCACGTAGTTAACTCTCAGTATATAGACATGTTAGACTCATCTGCCATGTAGCTAATGCTCTGTATATGGAAATGTAGCACTACTCTGTCATGTAGCTAGCTCTCAGCATATGGATATTTTGGACTCATCTGCCATGTAGCTAGCTCTCTGTGTATGCATATCTTGGACTGATCTGCCATGTAGGTACTTGTCTGTATATGAACATATTGGACTTGTCTGCCATGTAGCTAGCTCTCTGTATATGGACATGTTGTACTCATCAGCCATGTAGCCAGCTCTCTGTGTTTGAACATGTAGGAATCATCTGCCTTTTAGCTAGTCTGCTATATATAAATGTTGGACCCATCTGCTATGTAGTTACTCTCAGTATATGGACATGTTTGACTCATCTGCCATGTAAATAGAACTCTGTATTTGGACATGTTGGACTACTCTGCCATGTGGCTAGCTCTCTATATATGGACATTTTGGACTCGTCTTCCATGAAGCTAGCTCTCTGTGCATGAATATAGTGGACTGATATGCTATGTAAACTGTTCTCTCTGTAATAACATGTTGGACTCATCTGCCTTGTAGCTAGTCCTCTATATATACAAAAGTTGGATCCATCTGCCATGTAGCTAAGTCTCAGTATATGGACATGTTGGAACCACCTGCCATGTAGCTAGTACTCTGTATATGGACATGTTGGACATTACTCTGTAATGTAGCTGGATCTCTCTATATGGAAATTTTGCACTACTCTGTCACGTAGCAAGCACTCTATATATGAACATTTTGTATTCGTCTGACATGTATATAGCTCTCTGTGCATGGATATGTTGGACTGATCTGCCATGTAGGTAGCTCTCTGTATATGGACATGTTGGACTCATCAACCATGCAACCAGCTCTCTGTATCAACATGTTGGACTCATCTGCCTTGTTACAAGACCTCTATATATACGCATGTTTGAATCATCTGCCATGTAGCTAACTCTCAGTATATGGACATGTTGTACTCATATGCCATGTAGATAATACTCTGTATATGGACATGTTGGACTCGTCTGCCATATAGCTAGATTTCAGTATATGGAAAAGTTGAAAACATCTACCATGTAGCTAGAACTCTGTATATGGGAATGTTTCACTACTCTGCCATGTAGCTAGCTTTCTGTATATGGACATTTTGGACTCCTCTGCCATGTAGCCAGCTCTCTGTACATGCATATGTTTCACTGATCTGCCATGTAGGTAGCTCTGTGCATATGAAGATATTTAAATTGTCTGCCATGTAGCTCGATCTCTGTATATGTACATGTTGGACTCATCAGTCATCTAGCCAGCTCTCTCTGTAAGAACATGTTGAACTTATCTGCCTTGTAGATAGCCCTCTAAATATACGCATGTTGGATTCATCTGCCATGTAGGTAGCTCACAGCACATGGACACATTTGACTCATCTGCCAAGTAGCTAGAACTCTGTAAATGGAAATTTTGCACTTCTCTGCCATATTTCTTGCTCTCTGTACAGGGACACATTGGACTCATATTCCATGTAGCTAGAACTCTGCTTATGGAAATGTTGCACTACTCTGCCATGTAGCTAGCTCTCTGTGTATGAAAATGTAGGACTCATCTGCCTTAGAGCGAGCCCTCTGAATATACACATGTTGGATTAATCTGCCATGTAGCTAACTCTCAGTATATAGGCATGCTGGACTCATCTGCCATGTAGCTAGTACTCTGTATATGGAAATGTTGGACTACTCTGCCATGTAGCTTACTCTCTGTATTTAGATACATTTGACACACCTGCCATGTAGCTAGAACTCTGTATATGGCAATGTTGAACTATTCTGCCATGTAGCTACCTCTCTCTATATGGACACATTAGATTCATCTGTCATGTAGCTAGTACCCTGTATATAGAAATGTTGCACTACTCTGCCATGTATCCAGCTCTCTGTATATGGACATACTGGCTTCGTCTGTCATGCTGCTAGCTCTCTGTACATGGATATGTTGGAATGATCAGTCATGTAAGTAGCTCTGTATATATCAAGATATTGGACTTGTATGCCATGTATATAGCTTTTTGTATGTGGACATGTTGGACTCATCAGCCTTGTAGCTAGTACTCTGTAAAAGGACATGTTGAACTACTCTGCCATATAGCTAACACTCAGTATATGGACATGTTGGACTCATTAGTCATGCAGCCAGCTCTTTGTGTATGAACATGTTGGACTCATCTGCCTTGTAGCTTGCTCTTAGTATATGGACACATTGGTCTCATTTACCATGTAGAAAGAACTCTGTATATGGACACCTTGGACTCAATTGACTTGTAGCTACCCTCTATACATACACATGTTGGATTCATCTGCCATGTACCTAGCTCTCATTATATGGACACGTTTGACTCATCTGCCATGTAGCTAGAACTCTGTATATGGTAATGTTGCACTACTCTGCCATTTAGCTAGCTCTCTGTACATGGATATGTTGGACTGATCTGCCATGTAGGTAGATCTCTTTATATGAACATATTGGACTTTTCTGCCATGTATCTAGCTCTCTGTATATTGACATGTTAGACTCATCAGCCATATAGCCAGCTCTCTGTGTATGAACATGTTGAAATCATCTGCCTTGTAGCAAGTCCTCTAAGTATACACATGTTGGAGTCATCCGCCATGTAGCTAACTCTCAGTATATGGACATGTTGGACTCATCTGCCATGTAGCTATAACTCTGTATATGGAAATGTTGCACTACTTTGCCTTGTAGCTAGCTCTCTGTATATGTACATTTTGGACTCATCTGCCATGAAGCTATATTTCTGTACGTGGATATGTTGGACTGATGTGCCACTTAGGTAGCTCTCTATTTAAGAATATATAGCACCTGTCTGCTATGTAGCTAGCTCTCAGGATATGGACATGTTGGAATCATCAGCCATGTAATCAGCTCTCTGTATATGAACGTGTTGGTCTCATCTGCCTTCTAGTGAGTCCTCTAAATATACACATGTTAGACTCATCTGCCAGGTAGCTAACTCAATATATGCACGTGTTGGACTCATCAGCCATGTAGCTAGTACTCTGTAAATGGACATGTTGGACTACTCTGCCATATAGCTTCCTCTCAGTATATGGACATGTTGGACTCATTAGTCATGCATCCAGCTCTCTATGTATGAGCATGTTGGACTCATCTGCCTTGTAGCTTGCTCTTAGTATATGGACACATTGGTCTCATATACCATGTGGCAAAAACTATGTACATGGACACCTTGGATTCAATTGACTTATAGCTAAGCTCTATATATACACATGTTGGATTCACCTGCCATGTACCTAGCTCTAATTATATGGGCACGTTTGACTCATCTGCCATGTAGCTAGTACTCTGTATGTGGAAATGATGCACTACTCTGCCATGTAACTAGAACTCTGTATATGGAAAGTTGCACTACTCTGCCAAGTAACTAGCTCTCTGTATATGTACACTTTGTACTTGTCTGCCATGTAGTAATCTCTCTGTACATGGATATGTTGGACTAATCTTCCATATAGGTAGCTCTCTGTATATGAACATAAAGGACTTCTCTGCCACATAGCTAGCTCTCAGGATATGGACATGTTGGACTCATCAGACATGTAGCCAGCTCTCTGTATATGAACAATTTGGACTCATCTGCCTTCTACCGAGCCCACTAAATATACACATGTTAGGCTCAACTGCCATGTAGATAACTCTCAGTGTATGCACATGTTGCACTCATCGATCATGTAGCTAGTACTCTGTATATGAACATATTGGATTACTCTGCCATATAGCTAACTCTCAGTATATGGTTACGTTGGACTCATCTGCCATGATCTAGAATTCTGTACGTGGACATGTTCAACTACTCTTCCATGCAGCTATCTCTCAGAATATGGACACGTTGGACTCATCTACCATGTAGCTAGAACTCTGTATCTGGCAATGTTGCACTACTCTGCAACGTAGCTAGCTCTCTGCATATGGACACGTTGTAATCATCTGCCATGTAGCTAGAACTCTGCATATATGCACATGTTGGACTACTTTGCAATGTAGCTAACTCTCAGTATACGGACACATTGTACTCATCTGCCATGAAACTAGAACTTTGTATGTGAAAATGTTACACTACTCTTCCATGTAGCTATCTCTCTATATATGTACATTTTGGACTCGTCTGCCATGTAGCTAGGTCTCTGTATATGGATATGTTGTACTGATCTGCCAAGTAGGTTGCTCTCTGTATATGAACATATTGGACTTGTCTGCCATGTAGCTAGTTCTCTTTATATGGACATGTTAGACTCATCAGCGATGTAGCCAGCTCTCTGTGTATGAACATGTTGGATTCATCTGTCTCGTAGCAAACACTCTAAATATACACATGTTGTACTCATATACCATGTAGCTAACTCACTGCATATGGACACATTGGACTCATCTGCCATGAAGCTACAACTTTGTATATGGAACTATTTCACTACTCTGCCATGTAGCTAGCTCTCCGTATATAGACATGTTGGACTCATCAGCCATGCATTCAGCTCTCTGTGTATGAACATGTTGGACTCATCTGCCTTGTAGCTTGCTCTTATTATATGGACATGTTGGACTCATCTGCCACGTAGCTAGAACTCTGTATATGGAAATGTTGCACTACTCTGCCATGTAGCTAGGTCTCAGTATATGGACACATTGGACTCATCTGCCATGTACCTAGAATTGTGTATGAGAAAATGTTGCACTACTCTGCTATGAAGCTAACTCTATGTATATGATAATTTTGGACTCGTCTGTCATGTAGATAGCTCTCTGTACATGGATATGTTGGAATGATCAGTCATGTAGGTAGCTCTGTATATATGAAAATATTGGACTTTTCTGCCATGAATGTAGCTTTCTGTGTATGGACATGTTGGATTCATCAGCCATGTGGCCAGCTCTCTGTGTATGAACATGTTGGAATCATCTGCCATGTTGCTAGCCCTCAGTATATGGACATGTTGGACTCATCTGCAATGAAGCTAGTACTTTGTATAAGGACATGTTAGACTACTGTGCCATGTAGCTAGGGTTCAGTATATGGACACGTTGGACTACTCTGTCATGTAGTTAGAACTCTTTGTATGGAAATGTTGCACACCTCTGCCATGTAGCTAACTTTCTGTATATGGACATTTTGGACTCGTCTTCCATGGAGCTATCTCTCTGTACAAGGATATCTTGGAGTCATCTGCAAAGTAGGTAGCACTCTGTATATGAAGATATTGGAATTGTCTGCCATGAAGGTAGATCTCTGTAAAAGGACAAGTTGGACTCATCAACCATGCAGCCAGCTCTCTGTGTATGACCATGTTGGACTCATCTGCCTTGTAGCTTGCTCTTAACATACGCAGGACTCATATTCCATGTAGCTAGATCCCTGGATGTGGAAATGTTGCACTCCTCTGCTATGTAGCTAACTCTTTGTATACGGACATTTTGGACTCGTCTGCCAAAAATCTATCTATCTGTACATGGATATGTTAGCCTTATCTACCATGAAAGTAGATCTCTGTAAAAGGTCATGTTGGACTCATCAGCCATGTAGCCAGCTCTCTGAATATGAACATGTTGGACTCATCTGGCCTTCTATCGAGCCCTCTAAATATACACATGTTGGACTCATCTGCCATGTAGCTAACTTGTAGTATATGGACATGTTGGACTCATGTAGCTAGAACTCTATATATGGACTTGTTAGATTGCTCTGCCATGTAGTTAGCTCTCAGTATATGGACACGTTGGACTCATCTGCCATGTAGCTAGAACTCTGTATCTGGAAATGTTGCACTATTCTGCAATGTAGCTAGCTCACTGTATATGGACACATTGGACTCATCTGCCATGTATCTAGAACTCTGTATATGGACATGTTGGACTACTCTGACATATAGCTAAATCTCAGTATATGGACACGTTGGACTAATCTGCAATGTAGCTAGAACCCTGTATATGGAAATCATGCACTACTCTGCCATGTACCTATCTCTCTATATATGTATATTTTGGACTCGTCTACCATGTAGCTAGCTCTCTGTACATGATATGTTGGAGTCATCTGACATGTAGCTAGAACTCTGTATATGGAAATGTTGCACTACTCTACCATGTAGGTAGCTATGTCTACATGGAACATTGGATTCATCTGCGATGTAGCTAGTACCCTGTATATGGAAATGTTGCACTACTCTGCCATGTATCCAGCTCTCTGTATAATGACATATAGGCCTCGTCTGTCTTGTAGCCAGCTCTCTGTACATGGATATGTTGGAATGATCTGTCATATAGGTAGTTCTGTATATATGAAGATATTGGACTTGTCTGCCATGTAGCCAGCTCTCTTTGTATGTACATGTTGGACTCATCTGCCTTGTATCTAGCCCTCTAAATATACACATGTTGGATTCATCTGTTATGTAGCTAGCTCTCAGAATATGGTCATGTTTTAATTATCAGCCATGTAGCCAGCTCTCTTTGTATGAACATGTTGTACTCATCTGCTGTGTAGCTAACCCTCTAAATATGCACATGTTGGACTCATCTGCCACAATGCTAACACTCAGCATATGGCACATTGAACTCATCTGCCATGTAGTTAGAACTCTGTATATGGAAATGTTTCACTACTCTCTCTTGTAGCTAGCGCTCCGTATATGGACATGTTGGACTCATCAGCCATGCAGCCAGCTCTCTCTGTATGAACATATGGGACTCATCTGCCTTGTAGCTTGTTCTTAGAATATGGACACGTTGGAGTCATCTCCCATGTAGCTAGAGCTGTGTATATGGAAATGTTCCACTACTCTGCAATGTAGCGAGCTCTCTGTATATGAACATTTTGGAATCGCCTGCAATGTAGCTATTTCTCTGTACATAGATATGTTGGACTGCTCTGCCATTAATGTAGCATTCTGTATATGAAGATATTGGACTTTTCTGCCATCTTGCTATCTCTCAGTATATGGACATGTTGGACTCATCTGCCATGTAGCTAGATCCCTGTATATGAAAATGTTGCACTGCTCTGCCATGTAGCTAGCTCTCTGTATATGGAAACGTTGAACTCATCTGCCATGTAGCTAAAACTCTGTATATGGAAATGTTGAAAGACTCAACCATGTATCTAGCTCTCTGTATATGGACATTTTGGACTTCTGTCATGTAGCAATCTGTCTGTACATGGATTTGTTGGACTGATCTGTCATGGATGTAGCTCTCTGTATATGAACATATAGTACTTGTCTGAGATGTAGCTACCTTTCAGTATATGGACATGATAAACTCATCAGGCTTGTAGCCAGATCTCTGTATATGAACATCTTGGACTCATAGGCCTTTTAGCTCTCAGTATAAGGACATGTTGGACTCATCTGCCCTGTAGCTAATTCTCAGTATATGGACATATTGGGCTCATCTGCTATGTAGCTAGTACTCCGTATATGGTCATGTTGGACTACGCCATATCTCTAACACTCAGTATATGAACATGTTGGACTCATCTGCCATGTAGCTAGAACTCTGTATATGGAAAGGTTGAACTACACTGCCATGTAACTAGCTCTCTGTATATGGACATTTTGGGCTCCTCTGCCATGTAGCTATCTCTCTGTACATGGATATGTTGCACTGATCTGTCATGGATTTAGCTCTCTGTATATGGACATATTGGATTTGTCTGAGATGTAGCTAGCTCTCATTATATGGACATGTTGAACTCATCAGGCATGTAGCCAGCTCTCTGTATATGAACATCTTGGACTAATCTGCTTTCTAGCTCTCAGTATAAGGACATGTTAGACTACTCTGCCATATCGCTAACACTCAGTACATAGACATGTTGGACTCATCTGCCATGTAGCTAGTACTCTGTTTATGGAAATGTTGCACTACTCTGCAATGTAGCTAGCTCTCTGTATGTGGACACATTGGATTCAAATGCCGTATAGCTAGATATCTGTATATGGACATATTGGACTACTTGGCCATAGAGCTAACTCTCAGTATATGGACACGTTGGACTCATCTGTCATCTAGATAGAAGCCTGTATATGGAAATGTTGCACTACTCTGCCATGTAGCTAGCTCTCAGTATAAGGACATGTTGGACTCATCTGCCATGTAGCTAGAACTCTGTATATTGACATGTTGCATTACTCTGCCATGATGCTAGCTCTCTGTATATGAACCTTTTGAACTTGTCTGCCATGTAGCTAGCTCTCTGTACATGGATATATTGGACTGATCTACGATGTAGGTAGCTCTCTGTATATTAACATATTGGACTTGTCTGTCATGAAGTATCTCTCAGTATAAGGACATGTTGGACTCATCAGCCATGTAGCCAGCTCTCTGTGTATAAACCTGTTGGACTCATCTGTCTTGTAGCTTCTACTCTATATATACACATGTTGGACTCATCTGCCATGTAGCTAACTCTCAGCATATGGACAGGTTTGACTCATCTGCTATGTAGCTAGTACTCTGTATATTGACATGTTGGACTACTCTGCCATGTAGCTAGCTCTCAGTATATGGACACATAGGACTAATCTGCCATGTAGCTAGAACTCTGTATATGGCAATGTTGCATTATTCTGCCATGTAGCTAGCTCTCTCTATATGGGCACATTAGACTCATCTGCCCTGTAGCTAGTACCATGTATATGGAAATGTTGCACTACACTGCAATGTATCCAGCTCTCTGTATATGGACATATTGGCTTCCTCTGTCATATAGGTAGCTCTCTGTATATGGATATGTTGGAATGATCAGTCATGTTGTTAGCTCTGTATATACAGGAATATATTGGACTTGTCGGCAATGTATCTAGCTTTCTGTGCATGGATATGTTGGACTCATCAGCCATGTAGCCAGCTTTTTGAGTATGAACATGTTGGAATCATCTGCCATGTTGCTAAATCTCAGTATATGGACATATTGGACTCATCTGCAATGTAGCTTGTACTCTGTATATGGACATTTTAGACTCATCTGCCATGTAGCTACCTCTCTTTGCATGGATATGTTGGACTGATCTGATAAGTAGGTAGCTCTCTGTATATGAAGATATTGGACTTGTCTGCCATGTAGCTAGCTCTGTAAATAAATACATATTGGACTCATCTGACACATAGCTAACACTCAGTATATGGACATATTGGATTCATCTGCCATGTAGCCAGCACTCTGTGTATGAACATGTTGGTCCCATCTGCCTTGTAACAACCCCTCTAAATATACACATGTTTGACTCATCTGCCATGTAGATAGTACTGTGTTTATGGACGTGTTGTACTACTCTGCCATGTAGCTATCTCTCGGTATATGGACACATTGGACTCATTCGCCATGTAGGTAGAACTCTGTATATGAAAATGTTGCACAACCCTGACATGTAGCTAGCTCTCTATATATGTTCATTTTGGACTCGTCAGCCATGTAGCTATCTCTCTGTACATGGATATGTTGGACTGATCTTCCATGTAGGTAGCTTTCTGTATATGAACATATTGGACTTGTCTGCCATGTAGCTAACTCTCAGTACATAGACATGTTGGACTCATCAGCCATATAGACAGCTCTCTCTGTATATGAACATGTTGTACTCATCTGTCTTCTAGCAAGCCCTCTAAATATACACGTGTTGGTTTCATCTGCCATGTAGCTAGCTCTCAGTATATGGACACATTTGACTCATCTGCCATGTAGCTAGAACTCTGTATATGGAAATGTTACACTAC
>NW_006408993.1:224003-226219 GCF_000296735.1 Chrysochloris asiatica | reverse complement strand
CTGCCATATTGCTAGCTCTCTGTACATGGACACGTTGGACTCATATTCCATGTAGCTAGATCTCTGTATATGGCAATGTTGCACTATTCTGCCATATAGCTAGATCTCTGTGCATCAAAATGTTGGACACATCTGCCTTAGAGCGAGCCCTCTGAATGTATACATGTTGGACTCATCTGCCATGTAGCTAACTCTCAGTATAGGGCCATGTTGGACTCATCTGCATGTAGCTAGTACTATGTTTATGGACATGTTGGACTGCTCTGCCATGTAACTAGCTTTCAGTATATGGACTTGTTGGACTCCTCTGCCATGTAGCTAGAACCCTGTATATGGAAATGTTGCACTATTCTGCCATGTAGCTAGCTCTCTGTATATGTACATTTTGGAATCGTCTGTCATTAAGACAGCTCTCTATATATGGATAGGTTTTAGTCTTCTGTCATGAAGGTAGGTAGCTCTCTGTATGAGAACATATTGGACTAGTCTGCCATGTAGCTAGCTCTCTGTATATGGACATGTTGGACTCATCAGTCATGTAGCCATCTCTCTCTGTATAAACATGTTGCACTTATCTGCCTTGTACCTAGCCATCTAAATATACACATGTTGGATTCATCTTCCATGTAGTTAGCTCTCCGTATATAGACACGTTAGGCTAATCTGCCCTGTAGCTAGTACCCTGTATTTGGAAATGTTGCACTATTCTGCCATGAATCCAGCTTTCTGTATATGGACATAATGGCTTTGTCTGTCATGTAGCTAACTCTCTGTATATAGATATGTTGGAATGATCAGTCATGTTGTTAGCTCTGTATATATGAAGATATTGGACTTCTCTGCCATGTATCTAGCTTTCTGTGTATGGATATGTTGGACTCACCAGCCATGTAGACAACTCTTTGTGTATGAACATGTTGGAATCATCTGATATGTTGATAAACCTCAATATATGGACATGTTGGACTCATCTGTAATGTATAAGGACATGTTGGGCTACTGTGTCATGTAGCTAGCTCTCAGTATATGGACACGTTGGATTATTCTGCCATGTAGCTAGAACTCTTTGGATGGAAATGTTTCACTCCTCTGCCATGGAGCTAGCTATCTTTAAAACGATATGTTGGAGTGATTTGCAAAGTAGGTAGCACTCTATATATGAAGATATTGCAATTGTTGGCCATGAAGCTAGCTCTCTGTAAATGGACATGTTGGAATCATCAGCCATGCAGCCAGCTTTCTCTGTATGAACATGTTGGAACTATCTGCCTTGTAGTTTGGTCTTAGTATATGGACACTTTGGACTCATCTGCCATGTAGATAGAACTCTGTATATGGAAATGTCACACTACTCTGCAATATAGCTAGCTCTCTGTATATGGACACTTTGGACTCATATGCCATGTAGGTATAACTCTGCATATGGAAATGTTGCTCTACTTTGCCATGTAGCTAGGTCCCTGTATATGGACATTTTAGACTCATCTGCCATCTAGCTAGCTCTCTTTGCATGGATATGTAGGACTGACTTGCTAAGGAAGTAGCTCTCTGTATATGAAGATATTGGACTTGTCTGACATATACCTAGCCCTCTAAATAAGCACATATTGGACTCATCTATCACATAGCTAACACACAGTATAGGGACATGTTGGATTCATCTGCCATGTAGCCAGAACTCTGCGTATGAACATGTTGGTCTCATCGGCCTTGTAGCGAGTCCTCTAAATATACACATGTTTGTCTCATCTGTCATATAGCTAACTTTCAGTATAGTTGGACTCATCTGCCATGTAGATAGTACTGTGTATAAGGACATGTTGGACTACTCTGCCATATAGCTAGCTCTCAGTATATGGACACATTAGACTCATCCGCCACGTAGGTAGAACTCTATATATGGAAATGTTGCACAACACTGCCATGTAGCTAGCTCTCTGTATATGTACATTTATGACTCGTCAGCCATGTAGCTATCTTTCTGTTCACTGATATGTTGGACTGATATTCCATGTAGGTAGCTCTCTGTATATGAACATATGGGACTTGTCTGCCATGTAGCTAACTCTCAGTACATGGACATGTTATACTCATCAGCCATGTTGACAGCTCTCTCTGTATATGAACAAGTTGGTCTCATCTGACTTCTAGCAAGCCCTCTAAATATACACATATTGGATTCATCTGTTATGTAGCTAGCTCTCAGTATATGGCCA
>NW_006408993.1:220433-223038 GCF_000296735.1 Chrysochloris asiatica | reverse complement strand
TATGTTGGACTGCTCTGCCATGTAGGTAGCTCTCTCTATATGAACATATAGGACTTGTCTGCCATGTAGCTAGCTCTCATGACATGGACATGTTGGACTCATCATCCATGTAGATAGCTCTCTCTGTTGATGGACATGTTGGACTCATCTGCCTTATAGCGAGCCCTCTAAATATACACATGTTGGATTCATCTGACATGTAGCTAGATCTCAGCATATGGACATGTTGGAATCATCTAAATGTTACACTACTCTGCCATGTTGCTAGCTCTCTGTAAGTGGACACGGTGTACTCATATGCCATGTAGTTAGAACTCTGTATGTGGAAATGTTGCACTTTCTGCTATGAAGCTAGCTCTCATGACATGGACATGTTGGACTCATCATCCATGTAGCCAGCTCTCTCTTTATGAACATGTTGGTCTCATCTGCCTTGTAGCAAGCCCTCTAAATATACACATGTTTGACTCCTCTACTATGTAACTAACTCTCAGTATATGGACATGTTGGACTCATCTGCCATGCAGCTAGTACTCTGTATATGGACATGTTGTACTACGCTGCCATGTAGCTAGTTCTCAATAAATGGACACGTTGGACTCATCTGTCATGTAGCTAGAACTCTGTGCATGGATATGTTGGTCTGATCTGCCATGAAGGTAGCTCTCTCTATATTAACATATTGGATTTGTCTGCCATGTAGCTAGCTCTCTGTATATGGACATGTTCGACTTGCCAACTATGTAGCCACCTCTTTCTGTATGAACATGTTGGACTCATCTGCCTTGTAGCTTCTCTTCAGTATATGAACACTTTGGATTCATCTTTCATGTAGCTACAACTCTGTATATGGAAATGTTGCACTATTCTGCCATGAACTAGCTCTCTGTATATGGTAATTTTGGACCCATCTGCCATGTAGCTAGCTCTCTGTGCATGGATATGTTGGACTGATCTGCCATGTAGATAGCTCTCTGTATATGATCATATTGGACTTGTCTGCCATGTATCAAGCTTTCTGTATAAGGACATGTTGGACTCATCAGGCATGTAGCCAGCTCTCTTTGAATGAACATGTAGGACTCAACTGCCTTGTAGCTACTCCTCTATATATACACATGTTGGACTCATTTGCCATGTAACTAACTTTCAGTATATTGACATGTTGGATTCATCTGGCATGTAGCTAGTACTCTTTACATGGACATGTTGGACTATTCTGCTATATAGCTAGCTACCAATATATGGACACGTTGGACTCATCTGACATATAGCTAGAGCTCTGTATATGGAAATGTTGCTCTACTGTGCCATGTATATAGCTCACCATATATGAACATTTTGTACTCATCTCCCATGTAACTGGCTCTCTGTACATGGATATTTCGAACTGATCTTCCATTTAGTTAGCTCCTTGCATATGAACATATTGGACTTGTCTGCGGTGTAGCTAGCTCTCTGTATATGAACATGTTGCACTTCTCTGCTATGTAGATAGCTCTCCATATATGGACATTTAGGACTCATCTGCTTGGAGGTAGCTGTGTATGGATATGTTGGAATGATCTATCATATAGGTAGCTCTCTGCATATGAACATATTGGACTTGTCTGCCATATTGCTTGCTCTCTTTATATGGACAAGACAGACTCATCAGCCATGTAGCTAGTACACTGTATATGGACATGTTGCCCTACTCTGCCATGTAGCTAGTTCTCTGTATATGGTCATTTTGGACTCGTCTGTCATGTAGCTAGTTCTCTGTGCATGGATATGTATGACTGATCTGCCATGTAGGTAGCTCTCTGTACATGAACATTTTGGACATATCTGCCATGTAGCTAGCTTTCTGTATATGGACATGTTGGACTAATCAGGCATGAAGCCAGTTCTCTCTGAATGAACATGTTGGACTCAACCGCCTTGAGCTAGTCCTGTATATATACATTTGTTGGACTCATCTTCCATGTAGCTAACTCTCAGTATATGGACATGGTCAACTCATCTGCCATGAAGCTGGTACTCTGTATATAGACATGTTGGACTACTCTGCCATATAGCTAGCTCTCAATATATGGACATGTTGGAATCATCTGCCATGTGGCTAGGACTCTGTATATGGACATGTTGGACTACTCTGACAAGTAGCTAGCTCTGTGTACAAGGACATTTTGGACTCATCTGTAATGTAATTAGGTCTCTGTGCATGGATATGTTGCACAGAAATGCTATTTAGGTAGCTCTATGTATGTGATCATATTGGAGTTGTCTGCCATGTAGAGCTCTATGTATATGAACACGTTGGGATCATCTGCAATGTAGCTGAAACTCTGTATATAAAATTGTTTCACTACTCTGCCATGTAGCTATCTCTCAGTATGTGGATACGTAGGACTCATCTGCCATGTAGCTAGTACTCTGTATATGGATATGTTGGATTACTCTGACATGAAGCTAGCTCTCGTTATATGAACACATTGGACTCAACTGCCATGTAACTAGAATTTTGAATATGGAAATGTTGCACTACTCTGCCATGTAGCTAGCTCTCTGTATATGGACATTTTGGACTCGTCTGCCATGTAGCTAGCTCTCTGTGCATGGA
>NW_006408993.1:216559-220173 GCF_000296735.1 Chrysochloris asiatica | reverse complement strand
TGGACACGTTGGACTAATCTGCCATGTAGGTACAACTCTGTATATGGAAATGTTGCACTACTCTGCCATGTAGCTTGCTCTCTGAATATGGATATATTGGACTCGTCTGCCATGTAGCTGGATCTCTGTACATGGATATGTTGTACTTTTCTGCCGTGTAGGTAGCTCTCTTTATATGAACATATTGGACTTGTCTGCCGTGTAGCTAGTTCTCAGTATATCAACATTTTGGACCCATCAGCCAGGAAGCCAGCTCTCTCTGTATGAACTTGGACTCTCCTTCCTAGTATCTTGCTCTATAAATATACACATGTTGGATTCATCTGCCATATAGCTAATTCTCAGTATATGGACATGTTGGACTCATTTGCCATGTAGATAGCTCTCAGTATATGGGCACGTTGGACTCATCTGCCTTGAAGCTAGAAGTCATTATATGGAAATGTTGCACTGCTCTGCCATGTAGCTAGCTCTCTGTATATGGACATTTTAGACTCGTTTGCCATGTATCTAGTTCTCAGTATATAGACATATTGGACTCATCAGCCATGTAGCCAGCTATCTGTGCATGAATATGTTGGATTCATCTCCCTTGAATCTAACCCTCTAAATATACACATTTTGGACTCATGTGCAATGTAGCTGTCAATATATGGACATGTTGGACTCATCAGCCATGTAGTAAGCTCCCTCTGTATGAACATCTTGGTCTCAGCTGCCTTGTAGCTAGAACTCTATATATACACAAGTTGGACTCATCTGCTATATAGCTAGTACTCTGTATATGGACATGTTGGACTACTCTGACATGAAGCTAGCTCTCTTTATATGAACACGTTTGAGTCAACTCGCATGTAGCTAGAATTTTGTATATGGAAATGTTGCACTATTCTGCCATGTAGCTAGCTCTCTGTATATGGCCTTTTTGGACTCGTCTGCTATGTAGCTAGCTCTCAGTATATGGACATGTTGGATTCATCTGCCATGTAGCTAGAACTCTCTATAAGGACGTGTTGCACTACTCTGCCATGTAGCTAGCTTTCTGTATATGGACATTTTGGACTCATCTGCCATGTAGCTAGCTCTCTGTGCATGGATATGTTGGACTGATCTGCCATGTACCTAACTCTCTGTATATGAACACGTTGGACTTGTTTGCCATGAATCTAGCTTTCTGTGCATGGATATGTTGGACTGATCTGCCATGTAGGTAGATCTCTGTATATGAACATATTGGACTTGTCTATAATGTAGTTCGTTCTCTATATATAGACATGCTGCATTCATCAGCCATGTAGCCAGTTCTCTTTGTATGATCATTTTGGACTCATCTGACTTGTAGATCCTCCTCTCTATATACACATGTTGGACTCATCTGCCATGTAGCTAACTCTCAGTATATGGACATGTTGGATTACTCTGTCATGTAGCCACCTCTCAGTATATGGACACGTTGGACTAATCTGCCATGTAGGTACAACTCTGTATATGGAAATGTTGCACTACTCTGCCATGTAGCTTGCTCTCTGAATATGGATATTTTGGACTCGTCTGCCATGTAGTTGGATCTCTGTACATGGATATGTTGTACTGTTCTGCCGTGTAGTTAGCTTTCTTTATATGAACATATTGGACTTGTCTGCCATGTATCTAGTTCTCTGTAAATGGACATGTTGGACTCATCAGCCATGTAGTAAGCTCTTTCTGTATGAACATGCTGGTCTCAGCTGCCTTGTAGCTAGAACTCTAAATATACACAAGTTGGACTCATCTGCCACGTAGTTAACTCTCAGTATGTTAGACTCATCTGCCATGTAGCTAGTACTCTTTTTATGGTCATGTTGGACTACTCTGCCATGTAGCTAGCTCTCAGTATATGGACATGTTGGACTCATCTGCATATATCTAGAACTCTGTATATGGAAATGCTGCACTGTTATGCCATGTAGCTAGCTCTCTGTATATGGACATGTTGGAATCATCAACCATGTAGCCAGCTCTACTTGTATGAACGTATTGGACCCCTCTATCTTTTTGATAGTATTCTATATATACTCATGTTGGACTCATCTGCCATGTAGCTAATTCTCAGTATATGGACATGATGGACTAATCTGCCATGTAGTTTTCTCTCTTTCCATGCATATGTTGGAGTGATCTGCCATGTAGGTAGCTCTCCGTATATGAACTTATTGTACTTCTCTGACATGTAGCTATATCTCTGTACATGGACATGTTGGACTCATCAGCCATGTAGATAACTCTCTCTGTATGAACATGTTGGACTCATCTGCCTTGCAGGTACTCCTCTCTATATAAACATGTTGAACTCATCTGCCATGTAGCTAATTCTCAGTATAAGGACATGTTCTACTCATCTGCCATATAGTGAGTACGCTGTATATGGACATGTTGGACTACTCTGCCCTGTAGCTAACTCTCATTTATTTGGACCCATTGGACTCATCTGCCATGTAGCTAGAACTCTGTATAAGGAAATTTTGCCCTACTCTGCCATGTAGCAAACTCTCTGTATATGGACATTTTGGACTCGTCTGTCATGTAGCTAGCAATCTGTGCTTGGATATGATGGACAGATCTGCCATGTAAGTAGATCTGTGAATACGAACATATTGGAATTGTCTGCCATGCAGCTAGCACTTTGTATATGGACATGTTGGACTAATCAACCATGTAGCCTGCTCTCTGTGAATGAACATATTGACCTCATTTGCCTTGCAGCAACTCCTCTATATATACACTTATTGAACTCACCTTCATGTAGCTAACTCTCAGTATATAGACATGTAGGACTCATCTCTCATGTAGTTAGTACTCTGTATATAGACATGTTGGACAACTCTGGTATATAGCTAGATCTCAATATAACGACACATTGGATTCATCTCCAGGTAGCTGGAGCTCTGAATATGGATATGTGGCACTACTCTGCCATGTAGCTAGTTCTCTGTATATGGACATTTTCTACTCGTCTACCATGTTCCTAGTTCTCTGTGCATGCACAAGTTAAACTGATCTGCCATGTAGGTTGCTCTCTGTAAATGAACATATTGGACTTCTCTGCCATGTAGGTAGCTCTCTGTATCTGGATATGTTGGACTCATCAGACTTGTAGCCAGCTCTCTCTGTATGAACTTGTTGGACTCATCTGCCTTGTAGATACTCCTCTCTATATAAACATGTTGAACTCATCTGACATGTAGCTAATTCTCAGTATATGGACATGTTCAACTCATCTGCCATATAGCGAGTATGCTGTATATGGACATGTTGGACTACTCTGCTCTGTAGCTAACTCTCATTTATATGGACACATTGGACTCATCTGCCATGTAGCTAGAACTCTGTATATGGAAATGTTGCCCTACGCTGCCATATAGCAAACTCTCTGTATATGGACATTTTGGACTCTTCTGCCATGTAGCTAGCAATCTGTGCTTGGATATGATGGATAGATCTGCCATGTAGGTTGTTGTTGTTGTCAAGTGCCATCAAGTCGGGTCCGACCCATAGCGACCCTGTACAGGGTTTCCGAGGGTGTAAATCTTTACGGGAGTAGAAAGCCTCATCTTTCTCCCGCGGAGCAGCTGGTA
>NW_006408993.1:213657-215009 GCF_000296735.1 Chrysochloris asiatica | reverse complement strand
ACACGTTGAAGTCATCTGCCATGTAGCTAGTATTCTGTATATGGAAATGTTGGACTACTCTGCCATGTAGCTAGCTCTCAGTATATGAACACGTTGGTCTCATCTTCCATGTAGCTAGAGTTCTGAATATGGAAATATTGCACTACTCTGCCATGCAGCTAACTCTCTGTATACGTACATTTTGGTCTCGTCTGCCATGTAGCTAGCTCTCTGTGAATGGATATGTTGGAGTGATATGCCTTGTAGGTAGCTCTCTGTATATGAACATATTCTACTTGTCTGCCATGTAGCTGGTTCTCTGTAGATGGATATGTTGGACTTATCAGCCATGTAGCCAGCTCTCTCTGTAGGAACATGTTGGACTCTTCTGACTTGTAGCTAGTCCTCTATATATACACAAGTTGGAATCATCTGACTTGTAGGTTAACTTTCAGTATATGGACATGTTGCAATCATCTGTCATGCAGTTAGTCCTCTGTATATGGACATGTTGGACTACTCTGCCATGTAGCTAGCTCTCAGTATATGGGCATGTTGGACTCATCTGCCATGTAGCTAGAATTCTGTATATAGAAATGTTGCAATACTCTGCCATGTAAGTAGCTTTTTGTATATCGACATTTTGGACTCACCTGCCATGTAGCTACAAATCTGTATATGAAAATGTTACACTATTCAGCCATGCATCTACCTTTCTGTATATAGACATTTTGGACTTGTCTGCCATGTAGCTAGCTCTCTGTCCATGGACATGTTGGACTCATCAGCCATGTAGCCAGCTCTCTGTATATGAACATGTTGGACTCATCTGACTTGTAGCTAGTTCTCTACATATACACTTGTTGAACACACCTTCCTTGTAGCTAACTCTCAGTATATAGACATACAGGACTCATCTGTCATGTAGCTAGTACTCTGTTTCTGGACATGTTGGACTACTCTGCCATATAGCTAGTTCCCAGTATGAGGACACGTTGGACTCATCTCCAGGTAGCTAGAGCTCTGAATATGGAAATGTGGCACTACTCTTCCATGTAGCTAGCTCTCTGAATATAGACATTTTGAACTCGTCTGTCATGTAGCTAGCTCTCTTTGCAAAAATATGTTGAACTGAACTGTCATGTAGGTAGCTCTCTGTATATGAACATATTGGACATGTCTGCCATATAGGTAGCTCTTAGTATATGGACATGTTGGACTCATCAGCCATATAGCCAGCTCTATCTGTATGAACATGTTGGACTCATCTACCTAGAAGCTTTCCCTATAAATATACACATGTTAGACTCATCTGCCATGTAGCTAGCTCTCAGTATATGGACATGTTGGACTCATCAGCCATATAGCCAGCT
>NW_006408993.1:210734-212632 GCF_000296735.1 Chrysochloris asiatica | reverse complement strand
GTACTCTGCCATGTAGCTAGATCTCAGTATAGGGACACGTTGGACTCATCTGCCATGTAGGTAGAACTCTGTATATGAAAAATTTGCATTACACTGCCATGTAGTTAGCTCTCAGTATATGGACATGTTGGACTTATCTGCCATGTAGCTAAAATTCTGTATATGGAAATGTTTCACTACTCTGCCATGTAGCTAGCTCTCTGTATATGGACATTTAGGACTCGTCTGCCATGTAGCTATCTCTGTGTGCATGGATATGTTGGTCTGCTCTGTCATGTAGGCAACTCTCTGTATATCAACATATTGGATTTGTCTGTCATGTAGCTAGTTCTCAGTATATAGACATGTAGGACTCATCAGCCATGTAATCAGCTCTCTGTGTATGAATATGTTGGAATCACCTCCCTTGTAGCTAACTCTCTAAATATGCACATATTGGATTCATATGCCATGTAGCTGTCAGTATAGGGACATGTTGGACTCATCTGCCATGTAGCTAGTATTCTGTATTTGCACATGTTGGAGTATTCTACCATGTAGCCAGCTCTCAGTATATGGACACGTTGGACTCATGTGCCATGTAGGTAGAACTCTTTATGTGGAAATGTTGCATTACACTGCCATGTAATTAGCTTTCTGTACATGGACATTTTGGACTCGTCTGCATTATAGCTGGCTCTCTGTTCATAGATATGCTGGACTGATTTGCCATATACATAGTTCTCTGTATATGAACATATGGGAAATTTCTGCCATGTAGCTAGCTAGATGTATATGTACATGGTGGACTCATCAGCCATGTAGTCAGCTCCCTCTGTATGAACATGTTGGACTCATCTGCCTTGTAGCTAGTCCTATATATATACACATGTTGGACTCATGTGCCATGTAGCTAACTCTCAGTATATGGACGCATTGTACTCATGTGCCATGTAGCTAGCTCTCAGTATATGGACATTTTGGACTTAGTTGACATGTAGCCAGCTCTCTGTGCATTCATATGTTGGATTGAACTGCCATGTAGGTAGCTCCCTGTATATGAACATGTTGGCTTGTCTGCCATGTTGCTAGCTTTCAGTATATAGACATGTTGGACTCATCAGCCATGTAGCCAGCTCTCTCAGTAGGAAAATGTTTGACTCATCTTCTTTGTAGCTAATCCTCTATATATACAAATGTAGGACTCATCTGCCATGTTGCTAACTCTCAGTATATGGATATTTTGGATTTGTCTGCCTTATAGCTAGCTCTCTGTGAATGGATATGTTGGACTGATATGCCATGTAGGTAGCTCTCTATGTGAACATATTCCACTTGTCTGCCATGTAGCTAGTTCTCTGTAGATGGATATGTTGGACTCATCAGCCATGTAGCTAGCTCTCTCTGTAAAAGCATGTTGGACTCTTCTGCTTTGTAGCTAGTCCTCTATATGTACACAAGTTGGAATCATCTGCCTTATAGCTTAACTTTCAGTATTTGGACATGTTGGAATCATCTGGCATGTAGTTAGTCCTCTGTATATGTACATGTTGGACTACTCTGCCATGTAGTTAGCTCTCAGTATATGGACACGTTGAACTCATCTGCCATGTAGCTAGAACTCTGTATATAGAAATGTTGCACTACTCTGCCATGTAACTAGCTTTCTGGATATCAACATTTTGGACTCACATGCCATGTAGCTAGAAATCTGTATATGAAAATGTTACACAATTCTGCCATGCATCTAGCTCTCTTTATATAGACATTTTGGACTTGTCTGCCATGTAGCTAGCTCTCTGTTCATGGATATGTTGGACAGATCTGCCATGTAGTTAGTTCTCTGTATATGAACATATTGGAATTGTCTGCCATGTAGCTAGCTCTCTGTATATGGACATGTTGGACTCATCAGCCAT
>NW_006408993.1:209677-210354 GCF_000296735.1 Chrysochloris asiatica | reverse complement strand
AGCTAGAACTCTGTATATGGAAATGTTGCACTACTGTGTCATGGAGACAGCTCTCTGTACATGGACATTTTGACTCATCTGATATGAAGGTAGTTCACTGTTCATGTATATATTGGACTGATTTGCCATGTAGTTAGCTCTCTCTATATGAACATATTGGACTTGTCTGCCATGTAGCTACCTCTCTGTATATGGACATGATTGACTCATCAGACATGTGGCCAGCACTCCCTGTATCAACATGTTGGACTCAAATGCCTTGTAGCTAGTCCTCTATATATATACATTGGACTCATCTGCCATGTAGCTTACTTCAGCATATGGACATGTTGCACTCATCTGACATGTAGTTAGCACTCTGTTTTTGGATATGTTGGATTACTATGCCACGTAGCTAACTCTCAGTATATGGACACAATGGACTCAACTGCCATTTAGCTGACTCTCAGTATATGTACACCTTGGACTCATCTGACATGTAGATAGAACTCTGTATATGGAAATGATGCACTACTCTGTCATGCAGAAAGCTCTCTTTATATGGACACTTTGGACTCGTCTGCCATGTAGCCAGCTCTCTGTGCATGGACATTTTGGGCTGATTTGCCCTGTAGGTAGTTGTCTGTATATGAACATATTCGAGCTGTCTGTCATGTATCTACCTCTCTGTATATTGA
>NW_006408993.1:203860-209267 GCF_000296735.1 Chrysochloris asiatica | reverse complement strand
TAGAACTCTGTATATGGAAATGCTGCAGTACTCTGCCATGTCGATAGCTCTTTTTAAATGAATATTTTGGACTGGTCTGCCATGTATCTTGCTCTGTGTGCATGGATATGCTGTAATGATCTGTCATGTAGGTAGTTCTCAGCACATGAACATATTGGACCTGTCTACCAAGTTTCTTGCTCTCAGTATATAGACATATTGGACTCATCAGCCATGTACCCAGTACTCTCTGTATTAATATGTTTAACTCATCTACCTTGTACCTAGCCCACTAAATATACACATGTTGGACTCATCTGCCATGTAGCTAGTACTATGTATATGGACATGTTGGACTACACTGCCATGAAGTTAGCTATAAGTATGTAGACATGTTGGATTCATCTGCCATGTAGCTAGATCTCTGTATATGGAAATGTTGCATTACTCTGTCATGTAGCTAGTTCTGTGTATATGGACATTTTGGACTCCTCTGCCATGTAGCTAGATCTCTGTGCCTTGATATTCTGGACTGATTTGCCATGTAGGTAATTCTCTGTATATGAACATATAGGACTTGTCTGCGATGTAGCTAGCTCTCAGTATATGGGTAGGTAGGACTCTTCAACCATGTAGCCAGCTCTATCTGTATGAATATGTTCTACTCATCTGGATTGTAGCTCGCTCTCCAAATAACACATGTTGGACTCATTTGCCATGTAGATATTTCTCAGTATATGGACATGATAGATTCATCTGCCATTAAGCTACTACTCTGTATATGGAAATGTTGCACTACTCTGCCATGTAGCTAGCTCTCTGCATATGGGCATTTTGGATTCACCTGCCATGTAGCTAGCTCCCTTTGCATGGATATGTTGGACTGATCTGCCATGTAGGTATCTCTCTGTATATGAACATATGGGACATGTATGGCATGTAGCTAGCTCTCTGTATATGCACATGTTGGAATCGTCTGCCATATAGCCAGCTCTCTGTGTATGAACATGTTGGACTCATCGGCCTTGTAGCTAGTCCTCTAAATAAAAACATGTTTTACTTATCTGCCATGTAGATCACTCTAAGTATATGGACACGTTGTACTAATCTGCCATGTAGATAGAACTCTGTATATGGAAATGTTGCACTACTCTGTCATGTCGCTAGCCCTCTGTATATGGACATGTTGGATTCATTTGCCATGTAGCTAGTACTCTGTACATGGACATGTGGACTACTCTTCCATGTAGCTAGCTCTCAGGATTTGGACACATTGGACTCATCTGCCATGTAGCTATAAATCTGTGTATGTAAAAGTTGCACTACTCGGCCATGTAGACAGCTCTCTGTATATGGACATCTTGGAATTATCTGCCATGTAGCCAGCTCTCTCTCTGTATGAACATGTTGGACTCATCTGCCTTGTTGCTAGTCCTCTATATATACACAAGTTGTACTCATCTGCCATGTAGCTAACTATCAATAAATGGACATGTTGGATTCATCTGCCGTGTAGCTAGTACTCTGTATATAGACATGTTGGACTACTCTGCCATGTAGCTAGCTCTCAGTATATGGACACGTTGGACTCCTCTACCATGTAGCTAGTACATTTTAAATGCAAATGCTGAACTTCTAGGCCCTGTAAGTAGCTCTCTGTATATGGACATGTTGGACTCTTCAGTCATGTAGCCAGCTCTCTCTGTATGAATATGTTCGACTCATCTGCCTTGTACCTAGCCCACTAAATATACACATATTGGTCTCATCTGCCATGTATTGAGAGCTAGCTACATGGCAGATGAGTCCAACATTTCCATATACAGAGTACTAGCTACATGGCAGATCAGTCCAACATATCCATGCACAGAGAGCTAGCAACATGACAGATGAGTCAAAAATGTTCATATACAGAGAGCTAGCTATATGGAAGATTAGTGCAAAATTTCCATATACAGTTTTCTAACTGCTTGGCAGATGAGTCCAACATGTCCATATACTGAGAGCTAGGTACATGGACATGTTGGACTCATCTGCCATGTAGCTAGAGCTCCGTATATGGACATGTTGGACTACTTTGCGATGTAGCTAGATTCAGTATATGAACACGTTGGACTCATCTGCCATGTACCTAGAACTCTGTATATGAAATGTTGCACTACTCTGCCATGTAGCTAGTTCTCTGTATATGGACATTATGGACTCATCTGCCATGTAGCCAGCTCTCTCTGTATGAATATGTTCGACTCATCTGCCTTGTATCTAGCCCACCAAATATACACATATTGGTCTCATCTGCCATGTATTGAGAGCTAGCTACATGGCAGAGTAATCCATCATTTCCATATACAGAGTACTAGCTACATAGCAGATCAGTCCAATATACCCACGCACAGAGAGCTAGCAACATGGCAGATGAGCCCAAATGTACCATATACAGAGAGCTAGCTAAATGGAAGATTAGTGCAACATTTCCATATACAGTTTCTAACTACTTGGCAGATGAGTCCAACTTGTCCATATACTGAGAGCTAGGTACATGGACATGTTGGACTCATCTGCCATGTAGCTAGAACTCCGTATATGTAAATGGTGGACTACTTTGAGATGTAGCTTGCTCTCAGTATATGGACACGTTGGACTCATCTTCCATGAACCTAAAACTCTGTATATGAAATGTTGCAGTACTCTGCCATGTAGCTAGCTCTCTGTATATGGACATTTTTGACTCCTCTGTCATGTAGCTAGAGCTCTGAATATGGAAATGTTGCACTACTCTGCCATGTAGTTAGCTCTCTTTATATGGCATTTTGGAATCGTCTGACATGTAGCTAGCTCTGTGTGCATGGAAAAGTTGCACTTATCTGCCATGTCGGTAGCTCGCTGTGTGTGAATATATTGGACTTCTCTGCCATTTAGGTGGCTCTCTGTATATGGACATGTTGGAATCATCAGTCATGTAGCCACCTCTCTTTGTATGAACATGTTGGACTCATCTTCCTTGTAGGTATATATACATGTTGTACTCGTCTGCTATGTAGTTAACTCTCAGTACATGGGCATGTTGGACTCATGTGCCATGAAGGTAGTACTCTATAGTTGGTCATGTTGGACTACTGTTTCATGTAGCTAGCTCTCTGTTTGTGGACATTTTGAATTCGTATGCCATGTAGCTAACTCTCTGTGCATGGATGTGTTGGATTGATCTGCCATGTAGGTAGCTCTCTGTATATGAACATATTGGACATGTCGGCCATATAGGTATCTGTCAGTATATGGATATGTTGGTATCATCAGCTATGTAACCAACTCTCTCTGTATGAACATGTTGGACTCATCAGCCTAGTAGCTTGTCCTGTAAATATACACATGTTGGACACATCTGCCATGTAGCTACCTCTCAGTGAATGGACATGATGGACTTATCTGCCATGTAGCTAGTATTCTGTATATGGACATGTTGGACTACTCTGCCACGTAGCTAGTTCTCAATATATGGACATGTGGGACTCATCTGCTATGTACCTGGAGCTCTGAACATGGAAATGTTCCACTACACTACAATGTAGATAGCTCTCTTTATATGATAAGTAGGACTGATCTGCCATGTAGGTAACTCTCTTTATATGAACATATTGGACTTCTCTGCCATGCAGATAGCTCTTGTTTGGGCATGTTGGACTCATCTGCTTGTGGCTAGTCCTCTATATATATACATGTTTTCATCTGAAATGTAGCTAACACTCATGTTATGGTCATATTGGACTCATCTGCCATGTAGCTATTACTATGTATATGGACATGTTAGACTACTCTGCCATGTACCTAGCTTTCAGTATATGGACATGTTGTGCTCATCTGCCAAGTAGTTAGAAAACTGTATATGGAAATGTTGCACTAATCTTCCGTTTAGCTAGCTCTCTGTATATGGACATTTTGGACTCATCTGCCATGTTGCTAGCTCTTTGTGCATGGATATGTTGGACTGATCTGCCATGAACATAAACATGTTGGACTCTTCAGACATGTAGACAGCTCTCTCTTTATGAACATGTTAGACTCATCTGTGTAGTAGCTTGCCTTATAAATATACACATGTTCGACTCCTCTGCCAAGTAGCTAACTCTGAGAATATGAATATGTTGGACTCATCTGCCATGTAGCTAGTACTCTGTATATGGACATATTGGACTACTCTGACATGTAGCTATCTCTCAGTATATGGACACGTTGGAATCATCTCCCATGTAGCTAGAAGTCCTTATATGGAAATGTTGCTTTACTCTGATATGTAGCTAGCTCTCTATATATGGACTTTTAAACTTGTCTGTCATGTATCTAGCTATCTGTGCATGGAATGTTGGGCTGGTCTGACATGTAGGTAGCTCTCTGCATATGAACATATTGAACTTGTCTGTCATGTAGGTAGCTTTCTGTGTATGCACATGTGGACTCATCAGCCATCTAGCCAGCACTCTCTGCATGGACATATTGGACTGATCTTCCTTGTAGCTAGTCTTCTATATATACACAGGTTGGACTCATCTACCATCTAGCTAACTCTCAGTATGTAACCATGTTGGACTCATCTGCCATGCAGCTAGTACTGGGTATATGGACATGTTGGACTACTCTGACAAGTACATAGCTCTCAGTATATGGAAAGGTTGGACTATCTGCCATGTAGCTAGAACTCTGTATATGGAAATGTAGAACTACCCTGCCATGTACCTAACTCTCTGTATATGTACATTTTGGTCTTGTCTGCCATGTAGCTAGCTCTCTGCATGGATATGTTTGACTGATCTGTCATGTAGGTAGCTCGCTTTATTTGAACGTATTCAACTTGTCTGTCATGTAGGTAGTTCTCTGTATAAAGACATGTTGGACTCATCAGCCATGTACCCAGCTTTCTCTATAGGAACATGTTGGACTCTTCTGCCTTGTAGATTGTTCTCTATATATACACAAGTTGGACTCATCTGCCATGTAGCTAACTTTCAGTATATGGACATGTTGGACTTATCTCCCATGTAGCTATTCTCTGTATATGGACATGTTAGACTTCTCTGCCATGTAGCTAGCTCTCAGTATATGGACATGTTGGACTCATCTACCATGTAGTTAAATTCTGTATATGGAAATGTTGCACTACTCTGCCATGTAGCTAGCTCTCTGTATATGGACATTTAAGACTCGTCTGCCATGCAGCTAGCTCTCTGTGCATGGATGTGTTGGTCTGTTCTGTCATGTAGGCAGCTCTCTGTATATGAACATATTGGATTTGTCTGTCATGTAGCTAGTTCTCAGTATATCAACATGTTGTACTCATCAGCCATGTAGTCAGCTCTTTGTGTATGAATATGTTGGACTCATCTCACTTGTAGCTAGCGGTCTAAATATACACATGTTGCACTCATGTGCCATC
>NW_006408993.1:186871-202950 GCF_000296735.1 Chrysochloris asiatica | reverse complement strand
GCTATGCCATGTAGCTATCTCTCTGTATTTGGACATTTCTGACTCATATGCCATGTAGCTAGCTCTCTTTGCATGAATATGATGGACTGTTCTGCCATATAGGTAGCTCCCTGTATATGAACTTGTTGGACTTGTCTTCCATGTAGCTAGCTCTCTGTATATGGACATGTTGGAATCATCAGTCATTTAGACAGCTCTCCTTGTATGAACATATTGGACTCATCTGTCTTTTAGATAGTCTTCTATATATACCTCTGTTGGACTCATCTGCCATGTAGCTAACTCTCAGTGTAGGGACATTTTGGACTTATCTGACATGCAGGAAGTACTTTTTATATGGACATCTTGGATTACTCTGACATGTAGCTAGCTCTCAGTATATGGACATGTTGGACTCATCTGCCATGCAGCTAGAACTCTATATAAGGAAATGTTGCACTACTCTGCCATTTTGCTAGCTCTCTATATATGTACATTTTTGACTCATCTGCCATGTAGCTAGCTGTCTGAACATGGATATGTTGGAGTGATCTGCCATTTAGGTAGCTCTCTGTATAGGAACCTTTTGTACTTGTCTGACATGTACCTATATCTCTGTATATGGACATATTGCACTCAACAGCCAGGTAGCCAACTCTCTCTGTATGAACATGTTGGACTAATCTGACTTGTAGGTACTCCTTTATATATACACATGTTGGACTCATCTGCCATGTAGCTCACTCTCAGTATACGGACATGTTCGACTCATCTGCCCTGTAGCTAACTCTCATTTATATGGACACGTTGGCCTCATCTGCCATGTATCTAGAACTCTGTATATGGAAATGTTGCCTTACTCTGCCATGTAGCTAGCTCTCTATATATGGACATTTTGGACTCATCTACCATGTAGCTAGAAATCTGTGCATGGATATGATGGACAGATCTGCCATATAGGTAGCTCTCTGAATATGAATATATTGGAATTGTCTGCCATGCAGCTAGCAATCTGTATATGGACATGTTGGACTCATCAACCATGTAACCAATTATCTGTCAATGAACATGTTGGACTCATTTGCCATGTAGCTAACTCTCAGTAAATGAACATTTTGGACTCGTCTGCCTTGTAGCTCACAATTTGTGCATGGATATGATGTACAGATCTGCCATGTAGGTAGCTCTCTGAATTTGAACATGTTGGAATTGTCTGCCATGCAGGTAGTGCCCTGTATATGGACATGTTGGACTCATCAGCCATGTAGCCAGCTCTCTGTATATGAACATGTTGGATTCATCTGCCTTGTAGCTAGTCCTCTATATATACACTTGTTGAACTCACCTTCCTTGTATCTAACTCTCAGTATATAGACATGTAGGACTCATCTGTCATGTAGTTAGTACTCTGTTTCTGGACATGTTGATCTACTCTGCCATATATCTAGATCTCAGTATAAGGACACGTTGGACTCATTTCCAGGTAGCTAGAGCTCTGAATATGGAAATGTGGCACTACTCTGTCATGTAGCTAGCTCTCTGTATATGGACATTTTGAACTCGTCTGTCATGTAGGTAGCTGTCAGTATATGGACGTAGTGGTGACATCAGGCATGTACCCAACTCTCTTTGCCTGGATATGTTGGACTGATCTGCCATGTAGCTAACTCTCAGTATATGGACATGGTGGTTTCATCTGGTATGTAGCTTGTACTCTGTATATGGACATGATGGACTACTCTGCCATGTAGCTACAACTCTGTATGTGGAAATGTTGCACTACTGTGCCATGTAGATAGCTCTCTGTATATGAACATATTGGGCTTCTCTGCCATTTATGTAGATCTCTGTATATGTACATGTTGGACTACTCTGCCATGTAGCTAACTCTCAGTATGTGGACATGTTGGATTCACCTGCCATGTAGCTTAAACTCTGTATATGGACATGTTAGACTACTCTGCTATGTAGCTACAACTCTGTATGTGGAAATGTTGCACTACTGTGCCATGCAGATAGCTCTCTGTATATGAACATATTGGGCTTCTCTGCCATTTATGTAGATCTCTGTATATGTGCATGTTGGACTCATTAGTCATGTAGCTAACTCTCAGTATGTGGACATGTAGGATTCACCTGCCGTGTAGCTTGTACTATTTATATGGACATGTTAGACTACTCTGCTATGTAGCTACAACTCTGTATGTGGAAATGTTGCACTACTGTGCCATGTAGATAGCTCTCTGTATATGAACATATTCGGCTTCTCTGCCATGTATGTAGCTCTCTGTATATGGACATGTTGCTCTCATCAGCCATGTAGCTAACTCTCAGTATGTGGACATGTTCAATTCACCTGCCATGTAGCTAGTACACTGTATATGGACATGTTGGACTACACTGCCATGCAGCTAACTCTCAATATATGGACACCTTGGACTCATCTGCCATGTAGCTAGAACACTCTATATGGAAATGTTGCACTATTCTGCCTTATAGCTAGATATTTGTATATGTATATTTTGGACTCGTCTGCCATGTAGTCAGCTCTCTCTGAATGAATATTTTAGACTCATCAGCCTTGTTGCTGCTCCTCTATATATACACATGATGGACTCATCTGTCATGTAGCTAGCTCTCAGTACATGGACATGTTGGACTCATCTCCCATGTAGCTAGTACTCTGTATATGGAAATGTTACACTACTCTGCCATTTAGCTAGCTCTCTGTATATGGACATTATGGACTTGTCTGCTATGTAGCTAGCACTCTGTGGATAGATATTCTGGACTATCTACCATGTAGGCAGCTCTCTGTATATGAACATATTGGTCTTGTCTGCCATGTAGGTAGCTGTCAGCATATGGACGTGGTGGTGACATCAGGCATGTACCCAACTCTCTCAGTATGAATATATTTGACTCATCTGACTTGTAGATGGCCCTCTAAATATACACGTGTTGGACTCATCTGCCATGTAGCTAACACTCAGTATATGGACATGTTGTACTAATCTGCTATGGAGCTAGTACTCTGTACATGGACATGTTGGAGTACTCTGTCATGTAGCTAGCTCTCAGTATATGGAGACATTGGACACATCTGCCATGTAGCTAGAGCTCTGAATATGGAAATGTGGCACTACTCTGCCATGTAGCTACCTCTCTGTATATGGACACTTGGACTCGTCTGCCATGTAGCTAGCTCTCTGTGCATAGATATATTGGACTGATCTGCCATGTAGGTAGATCACTATATATGAACATATGGGACTTGTCTACCATGTATATAGACACGTTGAACTCATCAGCTATGTAGCCAGCTCTCTGTGTATGAACATGTTGGACTCATCTGCCTTGTAGCAAACCATCTAAACATACACATGTTGAACTCATCTGTCATGTAGCTAACTCTCAGTATATGGACATGTTTGATTCATCTGCCATGTAGCTAGTGCTCTGTATATGGTCATGTTGGACTTCTCTGTCATATAGCTAGCTGTCAGTATATGGACATGTTGATCTCATCTGCCATGTAGCTAACTCTGAATATGTGGGCATATTGGATTCACCTGCCATGTTGCTAGTACTCTGTATATGGACATTTTGGACTTGTTTGCCATGTAGCTAGCTCTCTGAATATGGACATATTGGACTCATCAGCCATGTAGCCAGCTTTCTGTGTATGAAGATGTTGGAGTTATCTGTGTTGTAGCTAACGCTCCAGACATACAAATGTTGGACTCATGTGTCATGTAGCTAACTCTCAGGATATGGACATGTTGGACTCAACTGTCATGTAGCTCGAGCTTTCTATATGGAAGTGTTGCAGTACTCTGCCTTGTAGTTAGCTCTCTGTATATGGACATTTTGGACTCGTCTACCATATAGCCAGCTTTCTGTTTATGAACATTTTGGACTCATCTGCCTTGTAGCTAACCCTCTAAAGATACACATGTAGGAATCATCTGTCATGTAGCTAACTCTCAATATATGGACATGTTGGATTCATCTGCCATGTAGATAGTATTCTGAATATGATCATGTTGGACTACTCTGCCATGTAGCTGGCTCTCAGAATATGGACGCGTTGTTCTCCTCTGCCATGTAGCTAATTCTCAATATGTGGACATGTTAGATTCTCCTGCTATGTTGATAGTACTCTGTATAGGGAAATTTTGGACTCATCTGCCATGTAGCTAGCTCTCTGTGCATGCATTAGTTGGACTGATCTGCCATGTAGGTAGCTCTTTGTATATGAACATATTGGACATGTCTGACATTTAGCTTGCTCTCTGTAAATGGACATCTTGGACTCATCTGCCATGTAGCTAATCCTCTATATATACACATGTTAGACTTATCTGCCATGCAGCTAACTCTCAGTATATGGACTTTTTGGATTCATGAGCCATGTAGCTAGCTTTCAGTATATGGAAACGTTGGACTCATCGGCCATGTAGCTGGCTCTCAATAATGGACACGTTGGACTCATCTGCCATGTAGCTAGATCTCTGTATGTGGAAATGATGCTCTATTCTGCTATGTAGCTAGCTCTCTGTATAGGGACATTTTGGACTTGTCTGCCATGTAGCTAGCTCTCTGTGCATGGATATGTTGGACTTATCTGCCATGTAGGTAGCTATCTGTATAGGAACATATTGGACTTGTCTGTCATGTAGCTACCTCTCTGTATATGAACATATTGGACTCATCAAACATGTAGCCAGCACTCCCTATATCAACATGTTGGAGTCATCTGCCTTGTAGCTAGTCCTCTATATATACACATGTTAGACTTATCTGTCATGTAGCTAACTCTCAGTATATGGACATGTTCGACTCATCTGCCATGTAGCTAGTACTCTGTACATGGACACGTTGGACTACTCTTCCATGTAGCTAGTTCTCTGGATATGGACACGTTGGATTTATCTGCCATGTAGCTAGAACTTTGTATATGCAATTGTTGCACTACCCTGCCATGTATCTAGCTCTCTGTATATGGACATTTTGGACATTTCTGCCATGTAGCCAGTTCTCTCTGTATGAACATGTTGGACTCATCTATGGTGTTACTAGTCCTCTATAAATACACATGTTGTACTCATCTGCCTTGTAGGAAACTCTGAGTATATGGACATGTTGGATTCATCTGCCTTGTAGCTAGTACTTTGTATATGGACATGTTGGACTTCTCTACAACATAGCTAACTCTCAGTATATGTACATGTTAGACTCCTCTGTCCTGTAGCTAGAACTCTATATATGGAAATGGTGCACTGCTCTGCCATGTAGCTAACTCTCTGTATATGGACATTTTGGACTCATCTGCCTTGTAGCTAGCTCTCTGTGCATGGATATGTTGGACAGATCTGCCATGTAGGTAGCTCTCTGTATATGGACATAATGAACTTGTCTGACATGTAGCCAGCTCTCTCTATATGAATATGTTCGACTCATCTGCCTTGAAGCATTCCCTCTAAATATACACATGTTGGACTCATGTGCCAGGTAGCTGTCAGTATATAAACATGTTAGACTCATTTGCTATGTAGCTAGTACTCTATATTTGGACACGTTGGACTAATCTGCCATGTAGCTAACTCTCAATATATGGCCACATTGGACTTATCTGCGATGTAACTTGTATGCTGTATATGAAAATGATGCACTATGCCATGTAGCTAGTTCTCTGTATATGGACATTCTGAACTTGTCTGTTATGTAGCTTGCTCTCTTTGCATGGATATGTTGAGCCATGTAGGTAGCTCTCTGTATATGAACATATTGGACTTGTCTGCCATGTAGCTTGCTTTCTGTGTATGGACATGTTGGACTCAACGGCTATATAGACAGCTCTCTCTGTATGAACATGTTGGACTAATCTGCCTTGTAGCTAGTACTCTATTTATACAGTAGTTGGACTTAACTATCATGTAGCTAACTCTCATTATATGGAAATGATGGACTCAACTGCCATGTATCTATGACTCTGGATATGGACATGTTGGACTACTCTGCCATGTATCTAGCTCTCAGTATATGGACATGTTGGACTCAACTGCCATGTATCTATGACTCTGGATATGGACATGTTGGACTACTCTGCCATGTATCTAGCTCTCAGTATATGGACATGTTGGACTGATCTGCCATGTATATAGAACTCTGTATATGGAAATGCTTCACTACTCTGACATGTAGCTAGCTCACTGTATATGGACATTTTGTACTTGTCTACCATGTAGGTAGCTCTCTATATATGAAGATATTGGACTTGTCTGTCATGAAGCTAGCTCTCTATATATGGACATGTTGGAATCATCAACCATGTAGCCAGCTCTCTCTGTATGAACACATTGGACACATGTGCCTTGTAGCTAGTCCTGTATATATACTCATGTTGACTCATCTGCCATGTAGCTTACTCTCAGTATATGGATATGTTGGTCTCATCTGCCAAGCAGCTAATATTCTGTATATGGACATCTTGGACTACTCTGACATGTAGCTAGCTCTCAGTATATGAACACTTTGGACTCATCTGCCATGTAGCCTGTACTCTTTATATGGAAATTTTGCAGTACCCTGCCTTGTAGCTAGCCCTCTGTATATGAACATCTTGGACCTATCAACCATGAAGTCAGCTCTCTCTGTATGAACTTGTTGGACTCATCTGCCTAGTAGCTTGCCCTATAAATATACCCATGTTGGACTCATCTGCCATGTAGCTAACTCTCAGTATATGGACATGTTAGACTCATCTTCCATGTAGCTAGTACTCTGTATTTGGACATGTTGGACTCATTTGCCATGTAGCTAACTCTCAGTATAGGGGCACGTTGGACTCATCTACCATGTAGCTAGAAGTCCTTATATGGAAATGTTGCATTGCTCTGCAATGTAGCTAGATCTCTGTATATGGACATTTTAGACTCGTCTGCCATGTAGCTAGAAATCTGTGCATAGACATGTTGGACTGATCTGACAGGTAGGTAGCTCTCTGCATATCAACATATTTGACTTGTCTGCCATGTTGCTGGCTCTTAGTATATGGACATGTTGGACTCCTCAGCCATGTAGTTAACTCTCAGTATATCGACATGTTGGACTACTCTGCCATGAGGCTAGCTCTCAGTATAGGAACACGTTTGACTCATCTGCCATGTCACTATAACTCTGTATATAGAAATGTTTCACTACTCTGCCATGTAACCAACTTTCTGTATATGGACATTTTGGATTCATCTGCCATGTAGGTAGAACTCTATATATGGAAATGTAAGACAATTCTGCAATGTAGCTAAAACTCTGTATATGGACATTTTTGACTCATCTGCCTTGTAGCTAGCACTCTGTGCATGGATATATTGGACATTTCTGCCATGTAGGTAGCTCTCTGTATATGAACATATTGGAATTGTCTGACATGTAGCTAGTTTTCTGTATATGGACATATTGGACTCATCAGCCATGTACCCAGATCTTCTTGTATGAACATGTTAGAGTCATCTACCTTATAGCTAGTCCTCTATATATACACTTGTTGGATTCATCTGCCATGTAGACAGCTCTCTCTGTATGAACGTGTTGGACTCATCTGCCTAGTAGCTTTCACTATAGATATACACTTGTTGGACTCATCTGCCATGTAGCTAACTCTCAGTATATGGACATGTTGGACTTATCTACCATGTAGCTAATACTTTGTATATTGACATGTTGCACTACTCTGCCATGTACTTAACTCTCAGTATATGGATATGTTAGACTCATCTGCCATGTAGCTATTACGCTGTATATGGAAATGCTTGACTACTCTGCCATGTAGCTACCTCTCAGTATACGGACACGTTGGTCTCATCTTCTACATAGCTAGAGCTCTGTATATGGAAATGCTTAACTGCTATGCCATGTAGCTAGCTCTCTGTATATGGACATTTTGGACTCATCAGACATGTAGCCAGATCTCTCTGTTTATGTTGGACTCATCTGCCTTGTAGCTATTCAACTATATATGCATATGTTGGACCAGTTGGCCATGTAGCTAACTCTCAGTACATGGACATGTTGGACTAATCCACCATGTAGCTAAAATTCTGTATATGGAAATGTTGCACTACTCTGCCATGTAGCTAGCTGTATGTATATGGACATTTTTAACTCGTCTGCCATGTAGCTATCTCAGTATGAATGTATATGTTGGTCTGTTCTGTCAAGTAGGCAGCTCTCTGTATATGAACATATTGGATTTGTCTGTCATGTATCTAGTTCTCAGTATACTGCCATGTTGGATTCATCAGCCATGTAGTCAGCTTTCTGTGTATGAATATGTTGGACTCATCTCCCTTGTAGCTAGCGCTCTAAATATACACATGTTGGACTCATGTGCCATGTAGCTGTCAGTATAGGGACATGTTGGACTCATCTGCTATGTAGGTAGAACTCTGTATATGGAAATTTTGCATTACCATTCCATGCAGTTAGCTCTCTGTGCATGGACATTTTGGACTCTTCTGCCATATACCTGGCTCTCTGTGCATAGATATGCTGGACTGATCTTCCATGTAGGTAGCTCTCTGTATAGGAACATATGGGACGTTTCTGCCATGTAGCTAGCTCTCTATATATGGACATGTTGGACTCATCAGCCATGTAGCTAGCTCTCAGTATATGGACATTTTTTACTTATCTGGTATGTAGCTAGCTCTCTGTACATTCATATGTTGGACTGAACGGCCATGTAGGTAGCTCTCTGTATATGAACATGTTGGACTTATCTGCCATGTAGCTAGCTCTTATTATAAAGACATGTTGGACTCATCAGCCATGTAGCTGGCTCTATCAGTATGAAAATGTTGGACTCATCTGCTTTGTAGCTAATCCTCTATATATACAACTGTAGGACTTATCTGCCATGTAGCCAACTCTCAGTATATGGACACGTTGAAGTCATCTGCCATGCAGCTAGTACTCTGTATATGGAAATGTTGGACTACACTGTCATGTAGCTAGCTCTCAGTATGTGGACATGTTGGTCTCTTCTTCCATGTAGCTAGAGCTCTGTATATGGAAATGTTGCACTACCGTGCTATGTAGCTAACTCTCTGTATCTGTACATTTTGGTCTCGTCTGCCATGTAGCTAGCTCTGTGTGAATGGATATGTTTGACTGATATGCCATATAGGTAGCTCTCAATATATTAACATACTCCACTTGTCTGCCATGTAGCTAGTTCTCTGTATATGGACATGTTGGACTTATCAGACATGGATATGTTGGCCAGATCTGCCATGTAGGTAGCTCTCTGTATATGAACATATTGGAATTGTCGGCCATGTAGCTAGCTCTCTATATATGGACATGTTGGACTTATCAGACATGTACCCAGATCTCTCTGTATGAACATGTTAAACTCATCTAACTTGTAGCTAGTATATAGACATGTTGGACTTATCTGCCATGTTGGACAGTACTCTGTATTTGGACATGTTGGAGTACTCTGCCATGAAGCTAACTCTCAGTATATGGACACATTGTACTCATCTGCCATGTAGCTAGAACTCTGTATATGGAAATGTTGCACTATTCTGCCATGTAGCTAGCTCTCTATATATGTTCCTTTTGAACTCGTCTATCATGTAGCTAGGTCTCTTTTGATGGATATGCTGGACTGATCTGCCATGTAGTTAGCTCTTTGTATATGAACATATTGGACATGTCTGCATTTTGGTAGCTCTCAGTATATGGACATTTTGGACTCAGCAGCCACGTAGCCAGCTCTCTCTGTATGCACATGTTGGAATCATCTGCCCAGTAGCTTTCCCTATGAATATACACTTGTTGGACTCATCCGCCATGTAGCTAACTCTCAGTATATGGACATGTTGGACTCATCTGCCATGTAGCTAGTACTCTGTATATGGACATGTTGGACTACTCTGCCATGTAGTTAACTCTCAGTATATGGATATGTTAGACTCATCTGCCAGGTAGCTAGTACTCTTTATATGGAAATGTTGGACTATGCTGCCATGTAGCTAGGTCTCAGTATATGGACATGTTGGACTCACCTGCCATGTACTGAGAACTCCTTATATGGAATTGCTGCACTACTCTGCCATGTAGCTAGCTATTTGTATATAGATATTGTGTACTCGTCTGCCATGTAACTAGCTCTCTGTGCATGGATATGCCGGACTGCTCTGCCATGTAGGTAGCTCCCTGTATATGAACATATTGGACTTGTCTTCCATGTAGATAGCTCTCTGTATATGGACATGTTGGAATCATCAGCCATGTAGCCAGCTCTCCTTGTATGAACATATTGGACTCATCTGTCTTTTAGATAGTCTTCTTTATATACTCTTGTTGGACTCATCTACCATGTAGCTAACTCTCAGTATATGGACACATTGGAATCATCACCCATGTAGCTAGAATTCTGTGTATGGAAATGGTGCACTACTCTGCACTGTAGCTAGCTCTCTATATATGTACATTTTTTACTTGTCTGCCTTATAGCTAGCTCTCTGTTCATGGCTTTGTTGGACTGATCTGCCATGTAGGTATCTCTCTGTATATGAACTCATTGGACTTGTCTGATATGTAGCTATCTCTCTGTATATGGACATGTTGGACTCATCCGCCATGTAGCCAACTTTCTGTTTATGAACATGTTGGACTCATCTGCTTTGTAGGTACTCCTCTATATATACACATGTTGGACTCATCTGCCATGTACCTAAGTCTCAGTATATGTACATTTTGGACTCGTCTGCCATGTAGCTAGCAATCTGTGCATGAATATGATAGACAGATCTGCCATGTACCTTGCTGTCTGAAAATGAACATATTGGAATTGTCTGCCATGCTGCTAGCACTCTGTATATGGACTTGTTGGACTCATCAGCCATGTAGCCAGGTCTCTGTTTATGAAAATTTTGGACTCATCATCCTTTTAGCTAGTCCTCTATAGATACACTTGTTGAACTCACTTTTCTTGTTGCTAACTCTCAGTATATAGACATGTGGGACTCATCTGTCATGTAGCTAGTACTTTGTTTATGGACATGCTGGACTACTCTGCCATATAGCTAGATATCGGTATAAGGACACGTTGGACTCATCTCCAGATAGCTAGAGCTCTGAATATGGAAATGTGGCACTACTCTGCCATGTAGCTAGCTCTCTGTAGATGGTCATTTTGAACTCGTCTGTTTTTAGTTAGCTCTCTTTGCATGGATATTTGGACTGATCTGCCATGAAGCTAACTCTCTGTATATGAACATATTGGACATGTCTACCATATAGGTAGCTCTCAGTATATGGACATGTTGTACTCACCAGCCATGTAGTAAGCTCTCTCTGTATGAACATGTTGGTCTCATCTGCCTTGTAGCTAGTACTATATATATACACAAGTTGGACTCATCTGCCATGTAGCTAACTCTCAGTATATGGACATGTTAGACTAATCTGCTATGTAGCTAGTACTCTGTATATAGACATGTTGGACTACTCTGCCATGTAGCTAACTCTCAGTATATGGACATGTTGGACTCATCTACCATGTATCTAGAACTCTGTATATGGAAATGCTGCACTACTCTGCCATGTAGCTAGCTCTCTCTCTATGGACATTTTGGATTTGTCTGCGATGTAGCTAGCTCTCTGTGCATGGATATGCTGGACTGCTCTGCCATGTATGTAGTTCACTGTATATGAACATATTGGACTTGTCTTTCATGTAGCTAGCTCTCTGTATATGGACATGTTGGTATTATCATCCATGTATCCAGCTCTACTTGTATGAACATATTGGACTCATCTGTCTTTTAGATAGTCTTCTATAGATACTCATGTTGGACTCATCTGCCATGAAGCTAGTACTCTTTATATGGACATCTTGGTCTACTCTTACATGTAGCTAGCTCTCAGTATATGGACATGTTGGACTCGTCTGTCATGTAGGTAGAACTCTCTATATGAAATGTTGCACTACTCTGCCATGTGGTTAGCTCTCTCTATATGTACAATTTGGACTCCTCTGCCATGTAGCTAGCTCTCTGTCCATGGATATGTTGGACTGATCTGCCATGTAGGTAGATCTCTGTATATGAACTTATTGGACTTTTCTTACATGTAGCGATCTCTCTGTATATAGACATATTGGACATATCAGCCATGTAGCCAACTCTCTATGAACATGTAGGACTCATCTACCTTGTAAGTACTCCTCTATAAATACACATGTTGGACTCATCTGCCATATAGCTAGCTCTCAATATATGGACATTTTGAACTCGTCTGCCATGTAGCTAGCAATCTGTGCATGGATACGATGGACAGATCTGCCATGTAGGTAGCTCTCTGAATATGAACATATTGGAATTGTCTGCCATGCTGCTAGCACTCTGTGTATGAACATGTTGGACTCATCTGTCTTGTAGCTAACTTTCAGTGTATAGACATGTAGGACTCATCTGTCATGTAGCTAGTATTCTGTTTATGGACATGTTGGTGTATTCTGCCATATTGCTAGATCTCAGTATAAGGAGACGTTGGACTCATCTCCAGGTAGCTAGAACTCTGAATATGGAAATGTCTCACTACTCTGCCATGTAGCTAGCTCTCTGTTAATGGACATTTTCTAATCGTCTGCCATGAAGCTGGCTCTCTGTGCATGAATAAGTTAAACTGCTCTGCCATGTAGGTAGCTCTCTGTATATGAACATATTAGACTTCTCTGCCATATATATAGCTCTCTATATATGGACATGTTGGACTCATCAGTCATGTAGCCAGCTCTTTCTGTATGAACATGTTGGACTCATCTGCTTGTAGCTGGTAATCTATATAGACACACGTTGTACTCATCTACCATGTATCTATTTCTCAGTATATGGACATGTTGGACTCATCTGCCACAAAGCCAATACTCTGTATGTTGGCATGTTGGCCTACTCTGCCATGTAGCTACCTCTCAGTTTATGGACACTTTGGAATCATCTTCCATGTAGCTAGAACTTCATATATGGAAATGTTGCACTATTGTGTCATGTAGCTAGCTCTCTGTATATGGACATTTTGGACTTGTCTGCCATGTAGCTAACTCTCTATGCATAGATATGCTTTACTAATCTGCCATGTAGTTAGCTCTCTTTGAACATATGGGACTTCTCAGCCATCTAGCTAGCTCTCTCTATATGTACATATTGGACTTGTCAGCCATGTACCCATCTCTGTGTATGAACATGTTGGACTCATCTGCCTTGTAGCTAACTCTCTAAACATACACATGTTAGACTAAGGTAGGTAACTTTCAGTTTATGGACATGTTGTACTCCTCTGACATGAAGCTAGTACTCTGTATATGAACATGTTGGACTTATCTGCCATGTAGCTAGCTCTCAGTATATGGAAACGTTAGATCCATCTGCCATGTAGCTATAACTCCATATATGGAAATGTTGCACTACTGTGTCATGTAGCTAGCTCTCTGTATATGGACATTTTGGACTCATCTCCAATGTAGCTCTCTATGCATATATATGCTGGATTAATCTGCCATGTAGGTAGCTCTCTTTGAACATATGTGACTTCTCTTCCATGTAAGTAGCTCTCTGTATATGGACATGTTGGACTCGTCTGCCATGTTGCTAGCTCTCTGTGCATGGATATGTTGTACTGATCTATCATGTAGGTAGCTCTCTGTATATGAACATATTGGATTTGTCTGCCGTGTAGCTAGCTCTCTGCATATGGATATTTCGGGCTCATCTGCCATGTAGCTAACTTAGTATATGGACATGTTGGACTCGTCTGCCATGTTGCTAGCTCTCTGTGCATGGATATGTTGTACTGATCTATCATGTAGCTAGTACTCTGTATGTGGACATGTTGGACTACTCTGCCATGTAGCTGCCTCTCAAGATATGGACACGTTGGACTCATCTGCCATGTAGGTAAAACACTTTATATCGAAATGTTGGACTACTCTGCCAAGTAACTAGCTCTCAATGTATGGACACGTTGCACTATTCTGTCATATAGCTATTTCCCTGTATATGGACATTTTGGACTTCTCTGCCATGTAACTAACTCTCTGTGCATTGATATGTTGGACTGATCTGCCATGTAGGTAGCTCTCTGTATATGAACATATTGGACATGTCTATCATGTAGGTAGCTGTCTGTATATGGACATGTTGGACCCATCAGCCATGAAGTCAGCTCTCTCTATATGAACTTGTTGGACTCATCTACCTAGTAGCTTGCCCCATAAATATACACATGTTGGACTCAACTCCCATATAGCTAACTCTCAGTATATAGACATTTAAGTCTCATCTGCCATGTAGCTAGTACTCTGTATATGGACATGGTGGACTCATTTACCACATAGCTGGCTCTCAGTATATGGGCATGTTGGACTTATCTGCCATGTAGCCTGAAGTCCTTATATGGAAATGTTGCACTGCTCTGTCATTTAGCTAGATCTCTGTATATGGAAGTTTTAGACTCGTCTGCCACGTAGATGGCTATCTGGCATGGATATGTTGGACTGATATGACATGTAGGTAGCGCTATACATATGAACATATTTGACTTGTCTGCCATGTTTCTAGCTCTTAGTATATAGACATGTTGGACTCCTCAGCCATGTAGTTAACTCTCAGTATATCAACATGTTGGACTACTCTGCCATGTAACTAGCTCTCTGTATATGGACATTTTGAACTCGTCTGTCATGTAGCTAGCTCTCTTTGCATGGATATGTTGGACTGACCAGCCATGTAGGTAGCTCTCTGTATATGAACTTATTGGACATGTCTGCCATATAAGTAGCTCTCAGTATATGGACATGTTGGACTCATTAGCATGTAGCCAGCTCTCTCTGTATGAACATGTTGGACTCATCTACCTAGTAGCTTTCACTATAAATAAACACTTGTTGGATTCATCTGCCATGTAGCTAACTCTCAGTATATGGACATGTTGGACTCATCTGCCATGTAGCTAGCACTCTGTATATGGGCAGTTGTATGACTCTGCCATGTAGCTAGCTCTCAGTGTATGGACACATTGAACTTATCTGCCATGTAGCTACTGTTCTGTATATGGAAATGATGCACTACTGTGACATGCAGCTAGCTCTCTGTATATGGACATTTAGGACTCGTCTGCCATGTAGCTAGCTCTCTGTGCATGGATGTGTTGGTCTGTTCTGCATGTAGGCAGCTCTCTGTATATGAACATATTGTATTTGTCTGTCATGTAGCTAGTTCTCAGTATATCGACATGTTGGACTCATCAGCCATGTAGTCAGCTCTCTGTGTATGAATATGTTGGACTCATCTCCCTTGTAGCTATACACATGTTGGACTCTTGTGACATGTAGCTGTCAGTATAGGGACATGTTGGACTCATCTGCCATGTAGCTAGTATTCTGTATTTGGACATGTTGGAGTACTCTGCCATGTAGATAGCTCTCAGTATATGGACATGTTGGACTCATCTGCCATGTAGGTAGATCTCTGTATATGGAAATTTTGCATTACCCTGCCATGTAGTTACCTCTCTGTACACGGACATTTTGGACTCATCTGCAATATAGCTGGCCCTCTGTGCATAGATATGCTGGACTGATCTGCCATGTAGGTAGCTCTCTGTATATGAACATATGGGATGTTTCTGCCATGTACAAGCTGGTTTCATCTTCCATGTAGCTAGAACTCTGTATATGGAAATGTGGCACTAATCTGCCATGTAGCTAACTCTCTGTATATGTACATTTTGGTCTCATCTGCCATGTAGCTAGCTCTCTGTGAATGGATATGTTGGACTTATTTGCCATGTAGGTACCTCTCTGTATATGAACATATTCCACTTGTCTGCCATGTAGCTAGTTCTCTGTGTATGGATATGTTGGACTCATCAGCCATGTAGCCAGCTGTCTGTGTAGGAACATGTTAGACTCATCTGCCTTTTAGTCCTCGATATATACACAAGTTGGAATCATCTGCCTTGTAGCTTAACTTTCAGTATATGGACATGTTGGAATCATCTGCCATGTAGTTAGTCCTCTGTATATG
>NW_006408993.1:184757-186515 GCF_000296735.1 Chrysochloris asiatica | reverse complement strand
TCTGTCATGTAGACAGCTCTCTGCATATGGACATTTTGGACTCGTCTGATATGAAGTTAGTTCACTGTTCATGTATAGGTTGGTCTGATCTGACATGTTGTGAGCTCTCTGTATATGAACATATCGGAATTGTATGCCATGTACCTTCCTCTCTGTATATGGACATGATGTACTCATCAGACATGTAGCCAGCACTCCCCGTATCTACATGTTGGACTCATCTGCCTTGTAGCTAGTCCTCTATATATACACGTTGGACTCATCTGCCATGTAGCTAACTCACAGTATATGGACATGTTGCACTCATCTGCCTTGTTGCTAATTCTCAGTATATGGGCACGTTGGACTCAACTGCCATGTAGCTGGCTCTCAGTATATGGACACGTTGGATTCATCTGCCATGCAGCTAGAACTCTGTATATGGACTACTCTGTCATGTAGATAGCTCCCTTTTTGGACATTTTGAACTCATCTGCCATGTAGCTAGCTCTCTGTGCATGGATATTTTGGACTGATTTGCCCTGTAGGTAGCTCTCTGTATATGAACATATTGGAGTTGTCTGTCATGTATCTACCTCTCTGTATATTGACATCTTTCACTCATCTGTCATGTAGCCAACACTCTCTTTATCAACATGTTGGACTCATCTGCCTTGTAGCTAGTCCTCTATAAAAAAACATGCTGGATTCATCTACCATGTAGCTAATTCTCAGTATATAAATATGTTGGACCCATCTACCATGTAGCTAGTACTCTGTATGTGGACATGTTGGACTACTCTGTCATGTAGCTAGCTCTCAGCATATGGACAAGTTGGACTCATCTGCCTTGTACCTAGAACTCTGTATATGGAAATATTTCACTGTTCGGCCATGTAGCTAGCTCTCTGCATATGGACATTTTGGACTTGACTGCCATGACGCCAGCTCTCTCTGTATGAACTAGTTGGACTCATCTGCCTTGTAGCTTGTCCTCTATACATACACATGTTAGACTCATCTGCCTTGGAGCTAACTCTCAGTATATGGACATATCGGACTCATCTGCCGTGTAGCTAGTACTACGTATGTGGACATGTTGGACTACACTGCCATGTAGCTATCTCTAAGTATGTAGACACGTTGGACTCATCTGCCATGTAGCTAGAACTCTGTATATGTTAATGTTGCACTACTCTGTCATGTAGCAAGCTCTCTGTATATGGACATTTTGGACTCCTCTGCCATGTAGCTAGATCTCTGTGCCTAGATATTCTGAGCTGATTTGGCATGTAGGTAGATCTCTGTATATAAACATATGGAAATTGTCTGCGATGTAGCTAGCTCTCAATATATGAACAGGTTGGACTCATCATCCATGTAGCCAGCTCTCTCTGTATGAATATGTTCTACTCATCTGGCTTGTAGCTCGCCCTCCAAATATACACATGTTGGACTCATCTGCCATGTAGCAAACTCTCAGTATATGGACATAATAGATTCATCTGCCATGGAGCTTGTACTCTGTATATGGAAATGTTGCCCTATTCTGACATGTAGCTAGCTCTCTGCATATGGACATTTTGAATTCACCTGCCATGTAGTTAGCTCCCTTTGCATGGATATGTTGGATTGATCTGCCATGTAGGTACCTCTCTGTATATGAACATATGGGATTTGTATGCCATGTAGCTAGCTCTCTGTATATGCACATGTTGGACTCGTCTGCCATGTAGCCTGCTCTTTCTCTATGAGCATGGTGGACTCATCTGCCTTGTA
>NW_006408993.1:179401-183492 GCF_000296735.1 Chrysochloris asiatica | reverse complement strand
CTAAATATAAACATGTTGGACTAATCTGCCATGTAGCTAACTCTCAGTATATTTACATGTTAGAATCATCTGCCATGGAGCCAGTACTCTGTACATGGACATGTTGGACTTCTCTGCCATGTAGCTGGCTCTCAGTATATGGAGACGTTGGACACATCTGCCATGCAGCTAGAGCTCTAAATATGGAAATGTGGCACCACTCTGTATATGGACTGTTAGGACTCGTCTGACATGTAGCTAGCTCTCTGTGCTTAGATATATTGGATTGATCTGCCATGTAGGTAGATCACTATATATGAACATATGGAACTTGTCTGCCATGTAGCTAATTCTCCGTATATGGACATGTTGTACTCATCAACCATGTAGCCAGTTCTCTGTGTATGAACATGTTGGACTCATCTGCCTTGTAGCAAACACTCTAAACATACACATGTTGAACTCATCTGTCATGTAGTTAACTCTCAGTATATGGACATGTTTAATTCATCGGCCATGTAGCTAGTGCTCTGTATATGGTCATTTGGGACTACTCTGCCATGTAGCTAGCTCTCAGTATATGGACACGTTGGTCTCATCTGCCATGTAGCTAACTGTCAATATGTGGACATATTGGATTCACGTGCCATGTTGCTAGTACTCTGCATATGGATATTTTGGACTTGTTTGCTATGTAGCTAGCTCTCTGTATATGGATATGTTGGACTCATCAGCCACGTAGCCAGATCTCTGTGTATAAACATGTTGGAGTTATCTGCCTTGTAGCTAGCACTCCAGACATACACATGTTGGACTCATGTGTCATGTAGCTAACTCTCAGGATATGGACACGTTGGACTCAACTGCCATGTAGCTAGATCTTTGTATATGGAAATGTTGCACAACTCTGCCATGTAGTTAGCTCTCTGTATATGGACATTTTGGACTCGTCTACAATTTAGCCAGCTCTCTGTGTATGAACGTGTTGGACTCATCTGCCTTGTAGCTAACCCTCTAAACATATACATGTAGGAAGAATCTGCCATGGAGCTAATACTCTGAATATGATCGTGTTGGACTACTCTGCCATGTAGCTGGCTCTCAGCATATGGACACGTTGTTCTCATCTGTCATGTAGCTAACTCTCAATATGCGGACAAGTTGGATTCTCCTGCTATGTTTCTAGTACTCTGTATATGGAAATTTTGGACTCATCTGCCATATAGCTAGCTCTCTGTGCATGCATTAGTTGGACTGATCTGCCAGGTAGGTAGCTCTCTGTATATGGCCATGTTGGACTCATCAGCCATGTAGCCAGCTCTCTCTGTATGAATTTGTTGGACTCATGTACCTTGTAGCTAGTCCTCTATATATACACATATTGGACTCATCTATCATGTAGCTAACTCTCAGTATATGGACTTGTTGGATTCATCTGCGATGTAACTACTGCTCTGTATATGGAAATGTTGCACTACTCTGCCATGTAGCTAGTTCTGCGTTTATGGACGTTATGGATTCCTCTGCCATGTAGCTAGCTCTCTGTGCATAGATACGCTGGACTGATCTGTCATGTAGGTAACTCTCTGAATATGAACATATTGGACTTGTCTGCCATGTAGCTTGCTCTCTGTAAATAGACAAGTTGGACTCATCTGCCATGTAGCTAATCCTTTATATATACACATGTTAGACTCATCTGCCATGTAGCTAACTCTCAGTATATGGATATGTTGGATACATGAGCCATGTAGCTAGCTCTCAGTATATGGACACGTTGGACTCAACTGCCATGTAGATAGATCTCTGTATATGGAAACGATGCTCTACTCTGCCATGTAGCTAGCTGTCTGTATAGGGACATTTTGGTCTAGTCTGCCATGTAGCTAGCTCTCTGTGCATGAATATGTTGGACTGCTCTGCCACGTAGGTAGCTCTCTGTATATGAACATATTGGACTTGTCTGCCATGTAGCTAGCTCTCTGTATATGAACATGTTGAACTCATAACAGACATGTAGCCAGCACTCCCTAGATAAACATGTTTGACACATCTGCCTTGTAGCTAGTCCTCTACGTATACACATGTTGGTCTCATCTGCCATGTAGCTAACTCTCAGAATATGGACATGTTGGACTCATCTGCCATGTAGCTTCTGTTCTGTATATGGAAACGTTGCACTACTCTGCCATGTAGCAAGTTCTCCATATATGGACATTATGGATTTTTCAGCCATGTAGCTAGCTCTCTGTGCATAGATATGCTGGACTGATCTGCCATGTAGGTAACTCTCTGTATATGAACATATTGGACTTGTCTGCCATGTAGCTTGCTCTCTGTAAATGGACATGTTCGACTCATCTGCCATGTAGCTAATCTTTTATATATACACATGTTAGACTCATCTGCCATGTAGCTAACTCTCAGTATATGGATATGTTGGATACATGAGCCATGTAGCTAACTCTCAGTATATGGACACGTTGGACTCAACTTCCATGTAGATAGATCTCTGTATATGGAAATGATGCTCTACTCTGCCATGTAGCTAGCTGTCTGTATAGTGACATTTTCGACTAGTCTGCCATGTAACTAGCTCTCTGTGCTTGAATATGTTGGACTGATCTACCACGTAGGTAGCTCTCTCTATATGAACATATTGGACTTGTCTGCCATGTAGCTAGCTCTCTGTATATGAACATGTTGAACTCATCACAGACATGTAGCCAGCACTCCCTATATAAACATGTTGAAGACATATGCCTTGTAGCTAGTCCTCTACATATATACATGTTGGACTCATCTGCCATGTAGCTAACTCTCAGTATATGGACATGTCAGACTCATCTGCCATGTGGCTAGTACTATATACATGGACACGTTGGACTACTCTTCCATGTAGCTAGTTCTCTGGATGTGGACACGTTGGACTCATCTTCCATGTAGCTAGAACTCTGTATTTGCAAATGTTGCACTACTCGGTCATGTATCTAGCTCTCTGTATATGGACATTTTGGACATTTCTGCCATGTAGCCAGCTCTCTCTGTACGAACATGTTGGACTCATCTGCCTTGTTGCTAGTACTCTATATATACACATGTTTTAATCATCTGCTATGTAGCTAACTCTCAGTATATGGACATATTGGATTCATCTGCCATGCAGCTAGCACTCTGTATAAGGACATGTTGGACTACTCTGCCATGTAGCTACAACTCTGTATGTGGAAATGTTGAACTACTGTGCCATGTAGATAGCTCTCTGTATATGAAAATGTTGCACTGCTCTGCCATGTAGCTAACTCTCTGTATATGGACATTTTAGACTTGTCTACCATGTAGATAGCTCTCTGTATATGGACATGTTGGACTCATTTGCCATGTAGCTAGTACCCTGTTTATGGACATGTTGGACTACTCTGCCATGTACATAGCTCTCTGTGCATGGATATGGTGGACTGATCTGCCATGTAGGTAGTTCTCTGTAAATGAACATATTGGATCTCTCTGCCTTGTAGTTAGCTGTCAGTATATGGACATGTTGGACTCATCAGCCATGTAGCTAGTTCTCTCTGTATGAATATGTTCAATTCATCTGTCGTGTAGCTAGCCATCTAAATACTCATGTTGGACTCATCTGCCCTGTATCTAACTTTCAGTATATAGACATGTTGGACTCATCTGGCATGTAGCTAGACCTGTGTATATGGAAGTATTCCACTACTCTTCCATGTAGCTAGCTTTCTGCATATGGACATTTTGGACTTGTCTGCCATGTAGCTGGCTCTCAGTATATGGACACATGGGACTCATCTGCCATGTAGCTAGAACTTTGTATATGCAAATTCTGCAATACTGGGCCATTTAATTAGCTCTCTGTATATGGACCTTTTGGAATTCTCTGTCATGTAGCCAGCTCTATCTGTATGAACATGTTGGACTCATCTGCCTTGTCACTAGTCCTCTATATATACACATGATGTACTCATCTGCTATGTAGCTAACTCTCAGTAAATGGAAATGTTGGAATAATCTGTCTTCTAGCTAGTACTCTGTATATGGACATGTTGGACTACTCTGCCATGTAGCTAGCTCTCAGTATATGGACACGT
>NW_006408993.1:176029-179171 GCF_000296735.1 Chrysochloris asiatica | reverse complement strand
GTCTGCCATGTAGCTTGCTCTCTGTGCATGGATATGTTGGATTCATGAGTCATTTAGCTAGCTCTCAGTATATGGACACGTTTGACTCATCTGCCCTGTAGCTGGCTCTCAGCATATGGACATGTTGGGCTCATCAGCCATGTAGCTAGAACTCTGCATATGGAAATGATGCACTACTCTGCCATTTAGCTAGGGCCCTGTATAGTGACATTTTGGACTTGTCTGCCATGTAGATAGATCACGGTGCATGGATATGTTGGACTGATCTGCTACATAGATAGTTCTCTATATATGAACATATTGGACTTGTCTGGCATGTAGCTACATCTGTGTATATGAACATGTTAGAGTCATTAGACATGTAGCCAGCACTCTCTATATCAACATACTGGACTCATCTGCCTTGTAGCTAGTCCTCTCTATATATACACATGTTGGACTCAACTGCCATTTAGCTAACTCTCAGTATATGGGCAAGTTGGACTCATCTGCCATGTACCTAGTACTCTGTATATGGACATGTTGGAATACTCTGCCATGTAACTAGCGCTCTGTATATGGAAATTTTGGATTCGTCTGCCATGTAGGTAGCTCTCTGTGCATGGAGATGTTGGATTGATCTGCCATGTAGGTATCTTTCTGTATATGAACATATTGGACTTCTCTGCCATGTAGATAGCTGTCAGTATATGGAAATTTTGGACTCATCAGCCATGCAGCCTGCTCTGTCTGTATGAATATGTTCGACTCATCATTCTCTAGAGCTAGCCCTCTAAATATACACATGTTGGACTCATCTGCCATGTATCTAACTCTCAATATATGGACATGTTAGACTCATCTGACATGCAGGTTTTACTCTGTATATGGAAATGTTGCACTACTCTGCCATGTAGCTAGCTCTCTGCATAATGTCATTTTGGACTTGTCTGCCATGGAGCTAGCTCTCTGTGCATGGATATGTTGGACTGATCTGCCATGTAGGTAGCTTTCTCTCTAGGAACATATTGGACTCGTCTGCTATGTAGCTAGCTCTCTGTATATGGTCATGTTTTATTCATCTGCCATGCAGTCAGCTCTCTCCATATGAACATGTTGGACTCATCTGCCTTGTAGCTAGTGCTCTATATATACATATGTTGGACTCATCTGACATGTAGCTAACTCTCAGTATATGGACATGTTGGATTCATCTGCCATGTAGCTAATACTTTCTATATGGTCATGTTGGACTACTCGGACATGTAACTAGCTCTCTGTATATGGACATTTTGGACTCACCTGCCATGTAGCTAGAAATCTGTATATAGAAATGTTACACTATTCTGACATGCTGCTAGCTCTCTGTATGTGGACATTTTGGACTCGTCTGTCATGTAGCTAGCTCTTTGTGCATAGATATGTTGGACAGATCTGCCATGTAGGTAGCTCTCTGTATATGAACATATTGGAATTGTCTGCCATGTAGCTAGCTCTCTGTATATGGACATGTTGAACTCATCAGCCATGTACCCAGATCTCTCTGTATAAACATGTTAGACTCATCTACCTTCTAGCTAGTCCTCTATATATACACTTGTTGGTCTCATCTGCCACGTAGCTAACTCTCAGTATATGGACATGTTGAACTCATCTGCCATGTAGCTAGGACCCTGTATATGGACATGTTGGACTACTCTGGCATGTAGCTAGCTCAATGTGCATAGATATGGTGGACTGATCTGCCATGTAGTTAGCTCTCTGTATATGAACATATTGGACTTGTCTGCCATGTAGATAGCTGTCAGTATATGGACATGTTGGACTCATCAGCCATGTAGCTAGTTTTCTCTGTATTAATATGTTCAATTCATCTGTCCTGTAGCTAGCCATCTAAATATACACATGTTGGACTCATCTGACCTGTATCTAACTTTCAGAATATGGACACGTGGGACTCATCTGCCATGTAGTTTTACTATGTATATGGAAATGATGCACAACTTTCCATGTAGCTAGCTCTCTGTATATGGACATTTTGGACTTGTCTGCCATGTAGCCATTTCTCTCTGTATGAACATGTTGGACACATCTGCCTTGTGGCTAGTCCTCTATATATACACATGTTGTACTCATGTGCCATGTAGCTAACTCTCAGTATATGGACAAGTTGGATTCATCTGCCATGTAGCTTTTACTCTGTATATGGAAATGTTGGACTACTCTGCCATGTAGCTAGCTCTCAGTATATGGACACGTTGGACTCATCTGTCATGTAACTAGAACTCAGTATATGGAAATGTTGCACTTCTCTGCCATGTAGCTAGCTCTTTTTATATGGACTTTAAGGACTTGTCTGCCATGTAGCTTGCTCTCTGTGCATGGATATGCTGTACTGTTCTGCCATGTAGGTAGCTTTCTGTACATGAACATATTGGACTTGTCTGCCATGTAGCTTTCTCTCTGCAAATGGACATGTTGGACTCATCAGACATGTAGCCAGCACTCCCTATATCAACATGTTGGACTCATCTGCCTTCTTAACTAATCCTCTATATATACACATGCTGGACTCATCTGCTATGTAGCTAACTCTCAGTATATGGACATATTGGACTCATCTGCCATGTAGCTAGAACTCTGTATATGCAAATGTTGCACTACTCAGCCATGTATCTATCTCTCTTTATATGGACATTTTGGATTTATCTGCCATATAGCCAGTTCTCTCTATATGAACATTTTGTATTCATCTGCCTTGTTGCTAGTCTTCTATATATACACATGTTGTACTCATCTGCCATGTGCCTAACTCTCAGTATGTGGACATGTTGGATTCATCTGCTATGTAGCTAGTACTCTGTACATGGATATCCTGAACTACTCTGCCATGTAACTAGCTCTCAGTTTATGGACATGTTGAACTTATATGTCATGTAGCTAGAAATCTGTATATGGAAATGTTGCAGTACTCTGCCATGTAGCTAGCTCTTTTTATATGGGTATTTTGGACTCGTCTGCCATATAGCTAGCTCTCTGTACATGGATATGCTGTTCTCTGCTCATGAACATATTGAACTTCTCTATGGAGTGTCTTGCTCTCAGTATATGGACATGTTGGACTCATCAGCCATGTAGCCAGCTCTCTCTTTTTAATATGTTC
>NW_006408993.1:170714-174229 GCF_000296735.1 Chrysochloris asiatica | reverse complement strand
GGGGACTCATCAGACATTTAGACATCTCACTCTGTATGAACATGTTGGACTCCTCTGCCTTGTAGCTAGTCCTCAATATATACACATGTTGTACTCACCTGCCATGTAGCTAGAATTCTGTATATGGAAATGTTGCACTACTCTGCCATGTATCTAGCTCTCTGAATATGAACATTTTGGACTCATCTGCCATGTAGCTAGCTCTCTGTGCATGGATATATTGGACTGATCTGCCATGTTGGTAGCTCTCTGTATATGAACATATTGGACTTGTTTGCCAAGTAGCTAGCTCTCTGTATATGGACGTGTTGCACTTATCAGCCATGTAGCCAGCTTTCACTGCATGAACACGTTTAGCTCATCTGCCTTATAGTCTTCTATATATACACATGTTGAACTCATCAGCTTGTAGATAACTCTCAGTATATGGACATGTTGGACACATCTATCAAGTGTGTACCTAGCTATCTGTACATGGATATTTTTTACTGATCTGCCATGTAGGTAGCTCTCTGTAGATGAACATATTTGGACTTTTCCACCATGTAGCTAGCTCTCTGTATATGGAAGTGTGAGACTCATCATTCATGTAGCCAGTTCTCTATGTATACACATGTTGGACTAATCTGCCATACAGCTAATTCTCAGTATATGGATATGTTGTACTCATCTGGCATATAGCTAGTACTCTGTATATGGACATGTCGGACTACTTAGCCATGTAGCTAGCTCTCAGTATATGGACACATTGGACTGATCTGCCATGTAGCTTGAGCTCTGTATATGGACATGTTGGACTCATCTGCCATGTAGCTGGTACTCTGTATACGGACATGTTGGACTACACTGCCATGTAGCTAGCTCTCAGTGTATGGACACGTTGGACTCATCTGCCATGTAAGTAGCTCTCTGTATATGAACATATTGACTTGTCTGCCATGTACCAGCTCTAAGTATATGGACATGTTGGACTTATCAGCCCTGTAGCCAGCTTTCTGTGTATCAACATCTTTGACTCATCTGCCTTATAGCTAGTCCTATAAATATACACTAATTCTCAGTATATGGACATATTGGATTCATCTGCCATGTAGCTAGAACTTTGTTTATGGACATGTTGGATTACTCTGCCATGTAGCTAGCTCAAAGTACATGGACACGTTGGACTCATCTGCCATGTAGCTACAACTCTGTATATGGAAATTTTGCACTACTGTAATATGTAGCTATCTCTTTGCATATGGACATTTTGGTCATGGCTGCCATGTAGCTAGCTCTCTGTGCATGGATACATTGGACTGATCTGCCATGTAGGTACCTCTTGGTACATACATGTTTTGGACTTGTCTGTCACGTATTTAGCTCTCATCAGCCATGTAGCCATCTCTCTGTGTAAGAACATGTTGGAATCATCTTTCTTGTGGCTAGCCCTCTATATATGCAAATGTTGGACTCATCTGCCATGTAGCTAACTCTCAGTACATGTGCCAAGTAGGTAGCTCTCTGTATATGAACATATTGGACTTGACTTCCATGTAACTAGCTCTCAATATATGGTCTCATTGGACTCACCTGCAATGTAGCTAGAACTCGGTATATGTAAATATTGTACTACACTGCCATGTAGCTAGCTCTCTGTATATGGACATTTTGGACTCGTCTGGCAGGTAGCTAGCTTTCTGTACATGGATATGTTGGAATCATCTGCAATGTAGGTAGCTCTCTGTATATGAACATATTGGACTCGTCTGCTGGGTAGCTGGCTCTCTGTACATAGACATGTTGGACTGATCTGCCATGTAGCCAGCTCTATCTGTTTGAACATGTTGGAGTCATCAGCCTTGGGGTTTGTCCTCTATATATAAACTAGTTGGACTCATCTGCCATGTAGTTAACTCCCAGTATATGTACATGTTGGACTCATCTGCCACGTAGTGAGTACTCTGTATATTTACATGTTGGACTACTCTGCCAGGTAGCTCGCTCAAAGGATATGGACACATTGGACTCATCTGACATGTAGCTAGAACTCTGTATATGGAAATGTTGCACTTCTCTGCCATGTAGCTAGCTCACTGTATAGGGACATTTTGAACTCATATGCCATGTAGCTAGCTCTCTGTTCATGGATATGTTAGACTGATCTGTCAAGTACATAGCTCTCTGCCTATGAACATATTGGACTTGTCTTCCATGTACCGGCGCTCAGTATATATACATGTTGGACTCATCAGCCATGTAGCCAGCTCTCTGTGTATGAACACGTTGGAATCATTAGCCTCTTTGGACTCATTTGCCTTCTAAATATATAAATGTTGGTCTCATCTGCCATGTAGCTAACTTTCAGTATATGGTCAACTTGGGTTTAACTGCCATGTAGCTAGAACTCTGTATATGGAAATGATGCAATACTCTGCCATGTAGCAAGCTCAGTGTATATGAACGTTTTGGACTTGTATGCCATGAATCCAGCTAGCTGTGCTTGGATATTTTGGATTGATGTGCCATGTAGGTAGCTCTCTGTATATGAACATATTGGACTTGACTGCCATGTAGCTAGCTCTCAGTATATGGACTTGTTGGACTCACCTGCCATGTAGCTAGAAGTCTGTGTATGTAAATGTTACACTACTCTGCCATGTATCTAGCTCTCTGTATATGGACATTTTGGACTCATCTGCCATGTAGCTAGCTTTCTGTACATGGATATGTTTGACTAATCTGCCACGTAGGTAGCTCTCTGTATATGAACATATTGGACTCGTCTGCCGGGTAGCTAGCTCTCTGTGCATAGACTTGTTGGACTGATCTGCCATGTAGCCAGCTCAATCTGTATGAACATATTGAATTGACCTGCCATGTAGGTAGCTCTCTGTATATGCACATATTGAAATTGTCTGCAATGTAGTTGGCTCTCAGAATATGGAAATGATGGACTCATCTGCCACGTAGCTAGTACTCTGTATATGGACATGTTGGACTTCTCTGCCATGTAGCTAGCTCTCAGTATATGGATACATTGGACTCATCTGCCAAGTAGCTAGAACTCTGTATATGGAAATGTTGCACTTAGCTGCCATGTAGCTAGCTCTATCTATATGGACATTTTGTACTCGTCTGCCATGTAGCTAGTTCTCTGTGCATGGATATGTTTGACTGATCTGCCATGAAGTTAGCTCTCTGTATATGGACATGTTGGACTCATCAGCCATGTAGACAGCTCTCTTGGTATGAACATGTTGGGCTCATCTGCTTCTAGCTAGTACTCTCTATATACACATGTTGGACTCATCTGTCATGTAGCTGACTCTCAGTATATAGACATGTTGGACTCATCAGCCATGTAGCTAATACTCTGTATATGGAAATGTTGTACTACTCTGCCATGTAGCTAGCTCTCAGTATATGGATATTTTGGACACATCAGCCATGTAGCCAGCTCTCCTGGTATGAACATGTTGGGCTCATCTGCCTTCTAGCTAGTGCTCTCTATATACACATGTTGGACTCATCTG
>NW_006408993.1:169485-170052 GCF_000296735.1 Chrysochloris asiatica | reverse complement strand
TTGGACTCATCTGCCATGTAGCTACAACTCTGTATATGGAAATGTTGTGCTACTCTGCCATGTAGCTATCTCTCTGTATATGAACATTTTGGTCTCATCTGCCATGTAGCTAGCTCTCTGTGCATGGATACATTGAACTGATCCGCTATGTAAGTACTTCTTGGTACATAAACGTTTTGAACTTGTCTGTCATATATTTAGCTCTCATTATGTGGATATGTTAGACTCATCACACATGTAGCCAGCTCTCTGTGTAAAAACATGTTGGACTCATCTGTTTTGTGGCTCACCCTTTATATATGCACATGTTGGACTCATCTGCCATGCAGCTAACTCTCAGTATATGAACTTGTTGGAATTATCTGCCATATAGCTAGTACTCTGTGTATGGAAATGTTGCACTAATCTGCCATGTAGCTAGATCTCAGTATATGGACATTTTGGACTCTTCTGCATTGAAGCCAGCTAGCTGTGCATGGACATTTTGGACTGATGTGCAATGTAGGTAGCTCTCTCTATATGAACATATAGGACTTGACTGCCATGTAGCTAGCTCTCAGTATATGG
>NW_006408993.1:166173-169385 GCF_000296735.1 Chrysochloris asiatica | reverse complement strand
TGTAGGTAGCTCTCTGTATATGAACATATGGACTCATTTGCCGTGTAGCTAGCTCTCTGTACATAGACATGTTGGACTGATCTGCCATGCAGTCAGATCTATCTGTTTGAACATGTTGGAGTCATCAGCATTTTGGCTTGTCCTCTATGTATACACTAGTTGGACTCATCTGTAGCTAATTCACAGTATATGGACATATTGTACTCATCTGCCATGTAGTGAGTACTCTGTATATGGACATGTTGGACTACTCTGCCATGTAGCTAGAACTCTGTATATGGAAATGTTGCACTTCTCTGCCATGTAGCTAGATCACTGTATATGGACATTTTGGACTCATTTGCCATGTAGCTAGCTCTCTGTATATTGATATGTTAGACTCATGTGTCAAGTACATAACTCTCTGCCTATGAACATATTGGACTTGTCTGCCATCTCCCGCCTCTCAGTATATGGACATGTTGGACTCATCAGCAATGTAGCCTGGAAAATGTTGGACTCATTTGCCTCGTTGGACTCATTTACCCTCTAAATATACACATGTTGGTCTCATCTTCCATGTTGCTAACTTTCAGTAAATGGACAATTTGGACTTATCTGCCATGTAGCTAGAACTCTGTATATGGAAATGATACAATACTCTGTGTGTATGGACATTTTGGACTCGTATGCCTTGAAGCTAGCTAGCTGTGGTTCGATATTTTAGACTGATGTACCATGTAAGTAGCTCTCTATATATGAACATATTGGACTTGACTGCCATGTAGCTAGCTCTCAGTATATGGACTCGTTGGACTCACCTGCCATGTATCTAGAACTCTGTGTATGTAAATTTTGCACTACTCTGCCATGTATCTTGTTAAGTTAAGTGCCGTAGAGTCAGTTGCGACCCATAGTGACCCTGTACAGGGTTTCCGATGGTGTAAATCTTTATGGGAGTAGAAAGCCTCATCTTTCTCCCGTTGAGTGGCTGGTTGTTTCAAACCGCTGACCTTAAGGTTCGCAGCCCGATTTGTAACCACTAAGCTACCAGAGCTACTTCTGCCATGTATCTAGCTCTCTGTATATGGACATTTTGGACTCGTCTGCCATGTAGCTAGCTTTCTATACATGGATATGTTGGACTCATCTGCCATGTAGGTAGCTCTCTGTATATGAACATATTGGACTCGTCTACCATGTAGCTAGCTCTCTGTTCATAGACAGGTTGGAATGATCTGCCATATATGTGGCACTCTGTATATGCACATATTGAAATTGTCTGCCATGTAGTTGGCTCTCAATATATGGAAATGTTGGACTCATCTGACATGGAGCTAATACTCTGTATATGGATATGTTGGACTACTCTGTCATGTAGCTAGCTCTCAATATATGGATACGTTGGACTCATCTGCCAAGTAGCTAGAACTCTGTATATGGAGATGTTGTGCTTCTCTGCCATGTAGCTCGCTCTGTGTGCATGGATATGTTTGACTGATCTGTCATGTAGTTAGCTCTCTGTATATGGACATGTTGGACTCATCAGCCATGTAGAGAGCTCTCTTGGTATGAACATGTTGTGCTCATCTGCCTTCTAGCTAGTGCTCTCTATATACACATGTTGGCCTCATCTCTCATGTTGCTGACACTCAGTATATAGACATGTTGGACTCATCTTCCATGCTGGTAACACTCTGTGTATGGATATGTTGGACTGATCTGCCATGTAGGTAGCTCTCTGTATATGAACATATTGGACTTGTATGCTATGTAGTTAGCTCTCAGTATATGGACATGTTGCACTCATCAGCAATGAATCCAGCTCTCAATGTATGAACATCTTGGACTCATCTGCCTTGTAGCTAGCCCTCTAAATATACAGATGTTGGATTTATCTGCCACGTAGCAAACTCTCAGTATATGGACATGTTGAACTTATCTGCCATGTAGCTAGTACTCTGTATATGGATATGTTGGAATACTCTGCATTTAGCTTGCTCTCAGTATATGTACAAGTTGGTCTCATCTGCCATGTAGTTAACTTTCAGTCTATGCACATGTTGGACTCATCTGCCATGTAGCTAGTACTCTGTATATGGACATGTTGGACTACGCTCAATATATGAACACGTTGGACTCATCTGCCATTTAGCTAGTACTCTGTATATGGACATGTTGGATTAGTCTGCCATATAGATAAATGTCAGTATATGGACATGTTGGTCTCATCTGCCATATAGCTATTACTCTGTATATGGACATTTTGCACTACTCTCCCATGTAGCTAACTCTCTTTGTATGGACACTTGGACTCGTCTGCCATGTAGCTAGCTCTCTGTGCATGGATATGATTTACTGATCTGTCATGCATGTAGCTCTCTGAATATGGACATGTTGGACTCATTAGTCATGTAGCCAGCTGTCTCGATATGAATATGTTGGGCTCATCTGCCTTGTAGCTACTCCTCTTTTTATACACATGTTGGATTCATCTGTCAGGTAGCTGACTCTCATTATATGGAAATGTTGGATTCATCTGCTATGTATCTAGTACTCTGTGTATGAACATGTTGAACTACTCTGCGATGTTGCTAGCTCTCAGTATATGGACACTTTAGACTCATGTGCCATGTAGCTAGAATTCTGTATATGGAAATGTTGCACTACTCTGCCATGTAGATAGCTCTCTGTATTTGGACATTTTATACTCATCTGCCATGTACCTAGCTTTCTGTACATGTATAAGTTGGACTGATCTGTCATGTAGGTAGCTCTCAGTATATGAACATATTGGATTTGTCTGCCATGTAACTAGCTCTCAGTATATGGAAATGTTGGACTCATCAGCAATGTAGCCACCTCTCAATGTATGAACACATTGGACCCATTTGCCTTGTACCTAGCCCTCTAAATATACACATGTTGGACTCACCTGTCATGTTGCTAACTCTCAGTATATGGACATGTTTGTCTCATCTGCCATGTAGCTAGTACCCTGTATATGGACATATTGGACTACTCTGCCATGTAGGTATCTCTCATGATATGGACATGTTGGACTCATCTGCCATGTAATTAGAACTCTGTATATGGACATGTTGGACTCATCAGCCATGTAGCCAGCTCTCTCTGTATGAACATGATGGACTCATCAGCCTTGTATCTAGCTGTATAAATATACACATGTTGGAATCATCTGCCATGTAGCTACTACTCTGTATATGGACATG
>NW_006408993.1:162229-166073 GCF_000296735.1 Chrysochloris asiatica | reverse complement strand
GCCATGAAGCCAGCTCTCTCTGTATGAACATGTTTGACTCATCAGCCTTGTAGCTAGCCCTATAAATATACACATGTTGGAATCATCTTCCATGTAGCTAGTACTCTGTATGTAGAAATGTTGCACTACTCTGCCATGAAACTAGCTCTCTTTATATGGACAAGTTGGACTCATCTGCCATATAGCTAGAACTCATCAAATGGAAATGTTGCTCAACTCTGCCATGTAGCTAGCACTCAGTATATGGCCATTTTGGCCTCGTCTGCCAAGTAGCTAGCTCTCTGAAGTTGGATATGTTGCACTGATTTGCCGTGTAGGTAGATCTCTGTAAATGAACATATTGTACTTGTCTGCCATTTAGCTAGCTCTGTATATGAACATGTTGGACTCATCAGCCATGTAGCCAGCACTCTCAGAATGAACATTTTGGTCTCATCTGCTTTGTAGCTAGTCCTCTATATATACAAATGTTGGACTTATCTGCCATGTAGCTAACTCTCAGTACATGGACATGTTGGGCCCATCTGCCATGTAGCAAGTACTCTGTATATGGATATGTGCCCAGGGACATAATTAATTAAGGAATAAAATAAAGAATTTGAGACATATTAATCGAGGAATTCAAATAAAGAAATGAGACTCGGGGGAACCTGCACATGCTGGAATACTCTGCCATGTAGCTAGCTCTCAGTAAATGGACACGTAAGACCCATCTGCTATGTAGCTGGCTCACAGTACATGCACACATTGGACTTATTTGCCATGTAGCTAGAACTCTGTATTTAAAATTTTGTACTACTCTCCCATGTAGCTAGCTATCTGTATATGGACATTTTGGACTCGTCTGCAATGTAGCTAGCTCTCTGTGCATGGATTTGTTGGACTGATGTGCCATGTTGTTAGCTCACTGTATATGAACATATTGGACTTGTCTGCCATGTAGGTAGCTATCAGTATATGGACTTGTTGGACTCATCCGCCATATAGCCAGCTCCTCTATATGAACATGTTTGACTTATCTGCCTTTTAGCTATCCCTCCAAATATACACATGTTGGACTCTTAGGCCATGTTGCTAGCTCTCAGTATATGGAAATTTTGGACTCATCTTCCATGTAGTTAGCACTCTGTATTTGGAAATGTTGAACTACTCGGTCACACAGCTAGCTCTCTGCATATGGACATTTTGGACTCATCTGCCATGTAGCTACCTTTCTGTGCATGGATATGTTGGATTGATCTGCCACATAGGTAGCTGTCTGTATATGAACATACTGGAAATGTCTGCTATGTCGCTAGCACTCTGTATATTGGGATTTTGGACTCATCAGCCTTATAGCCAGGTCCCTATATGAAGATGTTGGACTCATAGCTAGTCATATATATATACATACATGTTGGACTCATCTGCCATGTAGCTGACTCTCAGTATATGGACATGTTGGATTCACCTGCCATGTAGCTAATACTCTGTGTATGGACATTTTGGACTACTCTGCCTTGCAGCTACATCTCAGTATATGGAGACCATGGTCTCATCTGTCATGTAGCTAGAGCTCTGTATATGGAAATGTTGCACTACTCTGCATTGTAGCTAGCTCTCTACATATGAACATTTTGGAATCTTCTTCCATGTAGCTAGCTCTCTGTGCTTAGATATCTTGGACGGATCTGCCATGCAGGTATCTCTCTGCATATGAACATATGGGACTTGTCTGCCATGTAGCTAGCTCTTAGTATATGGACATATTGGACTCCTCTGCCATGTATCCAACTCTCTCTGTATGAATATGTCTGACTCATCTGCCTTGTAACTAGCCTTCTAAATATACACATGTTGGACTCATTTGTCTTGAATCTAACTCAATATATGGACATGTTGGACTCATCTGCCATTTAGCAAATATTCTTTATATGGACATGTTCGACTACTCTGCCATGTAGCTAGCTCTCAGTATATGGACACGTTAAATTCATCTGCCATGTAGCTAGAATTCTGTATGTGGATATGTTGCACTACTCTGCCATGTAGCTAGCTCTCTGTATGTGGACATTGTGGAGTCGTCTGCCATGTAGCTAGCTCTCTGTGCATGGATATGTTGGACTGATCTTCCATGTAGGTAGCTCTCTATTTATGAACATATTGGACTTCTCTGCCATGCAGGTAGCTCTCAGTGTATGGACATGTTGGATTCATAGGCCATGTTGCCAGCTCTCTGTATGAATATGTTCGACTCATCTGATTTGTAGCTAGCCCACTAAATATGCACATGTTGGACTCATCTGCCATGTAGCTAACTCTCAGTATATGGACATGTTGAACTCATCTGCCATATATCTAGTACTCTGTATATGGAAATGTTCCACTACTCTGTCATGAATCCAGCTCTCTGCATTTGGACATTTTGGATTCGTCTGCCATGTCCCTAGCTCTCTGTGCATTGACATCTTGGACTGATCTGCCATGTAGGTAGCTCTCTGCATATGAACATATTGGACTTGTCTGCCATGTGGCTAACTCGTAGTATATGGACATTTTGGGCTCCTCAGCCATGTAGCTAGCTCTCTCTTTATGAATATGTTTGACTCATCTGCCTTGTAGCTAGCCTCTAAATACACATATGTTGGACTCATCTGCCATGTAGCTAACTCTCAGTATATGGACATGATGGACTCATCTGCCATGTAGCTAGTTCTCTGTATATGGACATGTTGGATTACTATGCCATGCAGCTAGCTCTCAGAATATGGACACGTTGGACTCATCTGATATGTAGAAAGAACTGTTTATGTGGAAATGTTGCACTACTCTGCCATGTAGCTAGCTTTCACTATATGGTCACGTTGTACTCGTCTGCCATGTAGTTAGAGCTCTGTACATGGAAAGGTTGCACTACTCTGCCATGTAGCTAGCTCTCTGTATATGGACATTTTGGATTCATCTGCCATGTAGCTAGCTCTCTGTGCATGGATATCATGGACTGATCTAACATGTAGGTAGCTCTCTGCATATAAACATATTTTACTTGTTTGCCATGTAGCTAGGTCTTAGTATATGGACATGTTGGACTCATATGCCATGTAGCTAGAGCTCTGTATATGGACATGTTGCATTACTCTGCCATGCAGCTAACTCCCTTTATATGGACATTTTGGACTCGTCTGCCATGTAGCTAGCTCTCTGTGCATTAATATGTTGGACTGATCTGCCATGTACGTAGCTCCCTGTATATGAACATACTGGAAATGTCTGATATGTCGCTAGCTCACTGTATATGGTCATGTTGGACGCATCAGCCTTGTAGCCAGCTCTTTCTGTATGAACATGTGGGGCTCATCTGCCTTGTAGCTAGTCCATTATATATACACACATGTTGGACTCATCTGCCATGTAGCTAACTCTCAGTATGTGGACATGTTGGATTCACCTGCCATGTAGCTAGAACTCTGAATATGGACATTTTTGCCTCATCTGCCATGTAGCTAGAACTATGTATATGCAAATGTTGATCTATTCCAACATGTAGCTAGCTCTCTGAATATGGACATTTAGGACTTGTCTGCCATGTAGCTAGCTCCCTGTGCATGAATATCTTGGACTGATCTGCCATGTAGTTAGCTCTCTGCATAAGAACATATTGGACTTGTGTACCAAGTAGCTAGCCCTCACTATATGGACATGTTGGACTCATTAACCATGTAGCCAGCTCTCTGTGTATGAATATGTTTGACTCATCTGTCTTGTAGCTAGCACTTTAAATATACACATGTTGGACTCATCTGCCATGTAGCTAACTCTCAGTATATGGACATGTTGGACTCATCTGCCATGTAGCTAGTACTCT
>NW_006408993.1:160471-162129 GCF_000296735.1 Chrysochloris asiatica | reverse complement strand
TCATCTGCCATGTAGCTAACTCTCAGTATATGGACATGTTGGACTCATCTGCCATGTAGCTAGTACTCTGTATATTTATATGCTGGACTTCTCTGCCATGAAGCTAGCTCTCATAATATGGACACGTTGGACTCATCTGCCATGTAGCTGTCTCTCAGTATATGCACACGTTGGATTCATCTGTCATGTAGCTAGATATCTGTATATGGAAATGTTGCACTACTCCGACAAGTATCTAGCTATCTGTATATGGACATTTTGGACTCATCTGCCATGTAGCTAGCTCTCTGTGCACAGATATGCTGGACTGACCTTCCATGTAGGTAGCTCTCTGTATATGAACATATTTGACTTGTCTGCTATGTAGCTAGCTCTCAGTATATGGACACGTTGGACTCATCTACCATGTAGCTAGAGCACTATATATAGAAATGTACTATTATGCCATGTAGCTAGCTCTCTGTATATGGGCACATTGGACTCATCAGACATATAGCCAGTTCTCTGTGCACGAACATGTTGGACTCATCTGCCTTGTAGCTAGTCTTCTATATATACACACGTTGGACTCATCTACAATGTAGCTAACTCTCAGTATATGGACATTTTGGACTCATCTGCCATGTAGCTACAACTCTGCATATGGAAATGTTGCACTACTTTGCAATGTAGCTAGCTATCTGTATATGGATATTTTGGATTCATCTGCCATGTAGCTAGTTCTCTGTGCATGGATATGTTGGACTGATCTTCCATGTAGGTAGCTCTGTAAATATGAACATATTGGACTTGTCTACCATTTAAGTAGCTCTTCAGTATATGGATTTGTTTCACTCATCAGCCATGTAGCCAGCTCTCTCTGTATGAATATGCTCTACTCATCTGTTTTGTAGGTAGCCCAATAAATATACACATGTTGGACTCATCTGCCATGTAGCTAAATCTCAGTATATGGACATGTTGGACTCATCTGCCATGAAGCTAGAATTCTGTATATGGAAATGTTGAACTACTCTGTCATGAAGATAGCTCTCTGTATTTGGACATTTTGGACTCGTCTGTCATGTCCCTAGCTGTCTGTGCATTGATATCTTGGACTGATCTGCCATGTATGTAGCTCTCTGCATATGAACATATTGGACTTGTGTGCCATGTAGCTAGCTCTTAGTATGTGGACATTTTGGACTCCTCAGCCATGTGGCCAGCTCTCTCTGTATGAATATGATCAGACATGTAGCCAGCACTCCCTATATCAACATGTTGGACTCATATGCCTTGTAGCTAGCCCTCTAAATATAAACATATTGGACTCGTCTGCCATGTAGCTAAATCTCAGTATATGGACATGATGGACTCATCTGCAATGTAGCTAGTTCTGTGCATATGGACATGTTGGATTACTCTCCCATGTAACTAGCTCTCAGGATTTGGACACATTGGTCTCATCTGCCATGTAGCAAGAAATATTTATGTGGACATGTTGCACTACTCTGCCATGTAGCTAGCTTTCACTATATGGTCACATTGTACTTGTCTGCCATGTTGCTAGAGCTCTGTACATGGAAAGGTTGCACTACTCTGCCATGTAGCTAGCTCTCTGTATATGGACATTTTAGAATCATCTGCCAGGTAGCTAGCTCTCTGTGCATGTATATATT
>NW_006408993.1:157236-160371 GCF_000296735.1 Chrysochloris asiatica | reverse complement strand
ACTACTCTGCCATGTAGCTAGCTCTCTGTATATGGACATTTTAGAATCATCTGCCAGGTAGCTAGCTCTCTGTGCATGTATATATTGGACTGATCAAACATGTAGGTAGCTCACTGTTTATGAACATATTGGAATTGTCTGCCATGTAGATAACTCTTTGTATATGGACAAGTTGCACTCATCCGCCATGTATCTAGCTCTCTGTATATGGACAAGTTGCACTCATCAGCCATGTAGCCAGCTCTCTCTGTTTGAACATGTTGGACTCATCTGCCTTGTAGCTAGTCCTCTGTATATACATATGTCGGACTCATCTACCATGTAGTTAATTTCCAGTATAAGGACATGTTGAACTCATCTGTCATGTAGCTAGTACTCTGTATATAGACATGTTGGACTATTCTGCAATGTAGCTAGCTCTCAGTATATGGACACTTTGGACTCATCTGCCATGTTGTTAAAACTGTATTTGAAAATGTTGCACTACTCTGGCATGTGGCTAGCTATCACTAAATGGTCACGTTGTACTTGTCTGCCATGTAGCTAGTTCTCTGTACATGGAAATGTTGCACGACTCTGACATGTAGCTAGCTCTCTGTATATGGACATTTTGGCCTCGTCTGCTATGTAGCCAGCTCTCTGTGCATGGATATCATGGACTTATCTGCAATGTATTTAGCTCACTGTATATAAAAACATTGGACTTGTTTACCATGTAGATAGGTCTTAGTATATAGACATATTGGACTTGTCTGCCATGTAGCTAGAGCTCTGTATATGGAAATGTTGCATTACTCTGCCATGCAGCTATATTTCTTTATATGGACATTTTGGACTCATCTGCCATGTAGCTAGCTCTCTGTGCATTGATATGTTTTACTGATCTGCCATGTAGGTAGCTTTCTGTATATGGACATACTGGAATTTTCTGCTATGTTGCTAGATAACTGTATATGGTCATGTTGGACGCATCAACCTTGAAGACAGCTCTCTCTGTATGAACATGTGTGGCTCATCTCCCTTCTAGCTAGTCCACTATATTTACACATGCTGGACTCATCTGCCATGTAACTAATGCTCAATATGTGGACATGTTGGATTCACCTGCCATGTAGCTGGCACTCTGTATATGGACATTTTTGACTCATCTGCTATGTAGCTAGATCTCTGTATAAGGAAATGTTGCACTACTCTGTCATGTAACTAGCTCTCTGTATATGGACATATTGGACTCATCTGCCATGTAGCTAGCTCTCTGTGTTTAGATATGCTGGACTGATTTGCCATGTAGGTAGCTCTCTGTATATGAACACATGGGACTTCTCTGCCATGAAGCTACCTCTCTGTATATGGACATGTTGGACTCATCAGCCATGTAGCCAGCTTTCTCTGTATGAACATGGTAGACTCATCTGCCTTGTAGCTAATCCTCTATATATACACATGCTGGACTCATCTGCCATGTAGCTAACTCTCAGTATATGGAAATGTTGGACTCTTCTTCCATGTAGCTAGTACTCTGTATATGGACATCTTGGATTACTCTGCCATATAACTAGCTCTCAGTATATGGACATTTTGGTCTCATCTGCCATGTAGCTAGAGCTCTGTATATGGAAATGTTGCACTATTCTGACATGCAGCTAACTCTCTATATATAGACATTTTGGATTCATCTGCCATGTAGCTAGTTCTCTGTGCATGGATATCTTGGACTGATCTGTCATGTAGGTAGCTCTCTACATATGAACATATTGGACTTGTCTACCAAGTAGCTAGCTCTCACTATATGGACATGTTGGACTCATTAACCATGTAGCAGGCTCTCTCTGTATGAATATGTTCCACTCATCTGCCTTGTAGCTAGCACTGTAAATATATACATGTTGGACTCATCTGCCATGTAGCTAACTCTCAGTATATGGACATGTTGGACTCATCTGCATTGTAGCTACTACTCTATATATTTTCATGCTGGACTACTCTGCCTTGTAGCTAGCTCTCAATATATGGACACATTGGACTCATTTGCCATGTAGCTGTCTCTCAGTATATGCACACGTTAGATTCATCTGCATTGTATCTAGATATCTGTATGTGGAAATGTTGCACTACTCTCACAAGTAGCTAGCTATCGGTGTATGGACATTTTGGACTCCTCTGCCATGTAGCTAGCTCTCTGTGCATGGATATGATGGACTGAACTTTCATGTAGGTAGCTCTCTATATATGAACATATTGGACTTGTCTGCCATTTAGGTAGCTCTAAGTATATGGACATGTTGGACTCATCAGACATATAGCCAAGTCTCTCTTTGTATGAATATGTTCTACTCATCTGTTTTGTAGCTAGCCCACTAAATATACACATGTTGGGCTCTTCTGCAATGTATCTAACTCTCAGTATATGGACATGTTGGACTCATCTGCCTGTTAGCTAGTACTCTGTATATGGAAATGATGCACTACTCTGTCATGAAGCTAACACTCGGTATTTGGACATTTTGGACTCATCTGCCATGTCCCTATTTCTTTGTGCATTGATATCTTGAACAGATCTGCCATGTAGGTAGCTCTCTGCATATGAACATATTGGATTTGTCTGCCATGTAGCTAGCTCTTAGTATATGGGAATTTTGGACTCCTCATCCATGTAGCCAGCTCTCTCTGTATGAATATGTTAGACTCATCTGTCTTGTAGCTTGTCCTATAAATATACACATGTTGAACTCATCTGCCATTTGCCTAACTCTCAGTATATGGATATGATGGACTCATCTGGCTTGTCGCTAGTTCTCTGTATATGGACATGTTGGATTACTCTGTAATGTAGCTAGCTCTCAGTATATGGACACGATGGACTCATCTGCTATGTAGCTAGAACTCTGAATGTGGAAATGTTGCACTACTCTGTCATGTAGCTAGCTGTCTGAATATGGACATTTTGGAATCATCTGCCATGTAGCTAGCTCTCTGTGCATGGATATATTGGACTAATCTACCATGTAGGTAGCTCACTGTTTATGATCATATTGGACTTGTCTGCCATGAAGCTAGCTCTCTGTATATGGCAAGTTGCACTCTTCAGCCATATATCCAACTATCTCTGTGATTATGTTGCATTCATCTGCCTTG
>NW_006408993.1:154095-157060 GCF_000296735.1 Chrysochloris asiatica | reverse complement strand
ACTCATCTGCCATGTAGCTAACTCTCAGTATATGGACATGTTGGACTCATCTGTCATGTAGTTAGTACTCTGTATATGGACATGTTGGTCTACTCTGTCATGTAGCTAGCTCTCAGTACATGGACACATTGGACTCATCTGACATGTAGTTAGAAATCTGTATATGGAAATGTTGCACTACTCTGCCATGTACCTAGCTGTCTGTATATGGACACGTTGGAATCATCTGCCATGAAGTTAGCTCTCAGTATATGGACACCTAGGACTCATCTGCCATATAGCTAGAATTCTGTATATGTAAATGTTGCATTGCTCTGCCATGTAGCTAGCTCTCTGTATATGGACATTTTAGATTATTATGTCATGTAGCTAGCTCTCTATGCAAGGGTATGTTGGACTGATATGCCATATAGATTGCTCTCTGTATAAGAACATATTGGACCTTTATACCATGTAGCTAGCTCTCAGGATATGGACACGTTGAACTTATCAGCCGTGAAGCTAGTACTGTGTATATGGACATGTTGGATGACTCTGCCACATAGCTAGCTGTCAATATAAGGACACGTTGGAATCATCTGCCATGTAGCTAGCTTTCTGTATATGGACATTTTGGACTTGTCTGACATGCAGCGAGCTCTCTATGTATGAACATGTTGGGCTCATCAGCCATATAGCCAGCTCTCTCTGTATGGACATGTTGGACTCATCTGTCTTGTAACTAGTCCTCTATATATACAAATTTTGGACTCATCTACCATGTAGCTAACTCTCAGTATAAGGACATGTTGGACTCATCTGCCATGTAGCTAGTACTCTTTATTTGAATATGTTGGACTTCTCTGCCATGTATCTAGCTCTCATTATATGGACACTTTGCATTCATCTTTCATGTAGCTAGAACTCTGTATATGGACATGTTGCACTACTCTGACATATGGCTATCTCTCTGCCAGGTTCTGGCCTCGGCAAGGGGGTGAGGACCCGAAGATGGGGTGTCCGGTGATGATGGCGAGAGAGAGAGAAAAAACAGACACAAAGAAGACAGAGAAAACAGATACAAAGAAGACAGACACCCTGGCTTGATGCAAGCTGCCAGACAGACTACTCAGTGGCTGACATTTTCCCTTCTCAGACTAACTCTAGGTTTGATGTCTGGAGAGGCAAGAGAGAAAAGAAACACTTGGAGACCAGAGTAGATGCAAAACTGGCAGACAGCCTCTTTATACCCTGCAAGCAATAATGCCAGCAGACTTAAGTTTGTGTCCGTCTTTTATTTCCTCTCTTTCATGGAGGGATCTTTACAGAAGAAGAATGGTATTATTCAGTCAAGACAATCTTTAAGATAAGTTGACCCAGTAAACCTTACTTAAACCAATATTCCTTTCTTCCTTACTGGGTTTAACCTTCACTTGGATCAAACTGATTGAACCCAAGGTGGTCTGAGGGAGTTGCCCCCATTGTCCTTAATCCTGTATTCCCAGAATTTACCACTCCACCCCAAGTGAATATACCCCGGGCAGTTCCTCTCCATAGTCTCCCTGCTTAAACCTGTCCTTGTTCATCCTCTGAGGAAGTTTTACTGCCTTGGTTCTATGGGGAAAACCTTGACCTTAGAAACATAGGGGAATATTGCATTTCTCTGTGGACATCCAGGGCTCATGTTTGGAATTAAATAAATATAACTGAACACTAAAATGAAAAACAATGTGCTATTAACTGCCAGTGGCTAGATCTGTTACACTCAGGCCTATAGGGCCTCAAACCTCTGCACGGTGTGCAACAGATATGGACATTTTGGACTCATTTATCTTGTAGATAGCTCTGTATGCATGGATATGTTGGACTGATATGCAATGTAGGTAGCTCTCTGTATATGAACATATAGGACTTGTCTGCCATGTAGCTAGCTGTCTGTATATGGACATGTTGGACTAATCAGCCATGTAGCCAGCTCTCTCTATATGAACATGTTGGACTCAAATTCCTTGTAGCTATTTCTCTATATATACACATGTTGGACACGTCTGCCATGTAGCTAATACTGTTTATATGGACATGTTGGACTGACGACTGTGCCATGTAGTTAGCTCCCAGTATATGGACACCAATTACTCATCTGCCATATATCTAGAACTTTGTATATGGAAATGTTGCATTACTCTGCCATGTAGCTAACTCTCTGTATATGGATATTTTGGACTTGTCTGCCATGTAGCTAACTCTCTGTGCATGGATATGTTGGACTGATCTGCCATATAGCTAGCTCTCTGTATATGAACATATTGGACTTATCTGTCATACAGCTAGCTCTCTGTATATGGCCATGTTGGATTCACCAGCCATGTAGCCAGCTCTCTCTGTATAAACATGTTGGACTCATCTGCCTTGTAGGTAGTCCTCCATATATACACAGAATGGACTCATCTGCCATGTAGCTAACTCTCAATATATGGACATATTGGACTCATTTGCCATGTAGCTAGTAATCTGTGTATGGAAATGTTGGACGACTCTGCCAGGTAGCTGGCTGTCAGTATATTCAAACATTGGAATCATGTGCCATGTAGCTAGCTCTCTGTATATGGACATTTTGGACTTGTCTGCCATGTAGCTACCTCTCTGTATATGGACACGTTGGATTAATCTTCCATATAGATAGAACTCTATATATGGAAATGTTGTACTATTCTGCCATATAGCTAGCTCTCTCTATATGAACATTTTTCACTCAACTGCCATGTAGCTAGCTCTCTGTGCATGATATGTTAAACTTATCTGCTATGTAGCTAGCTCTCTGTATTTGAATATATTGGACTTCTCTGTCATGTAGCTAGCTCTCAGTATATGGACATGTTGAACTCATCAGCCATGTAGCCAGCTCTCTCTGTATGAACGTGTTGGAGTAATCTGCCTTGTAGGTACTCCTCTCTCTCTCTCTCTCTCTCTCTCTCTCTCTCTCTCT
>NW_006408993.1:140402-153979 GCF_000296735.1 Chrysochloris asiatica | reverse complement strand
ACTTTGTATATGAAATTTTGGATGACTCTTCCATGTAGCTATCTGTCAGTATATGGACACATTGTAACCATCTGCCATGTAACTAGCTCTCTGTATAAGGACATTTTGGACTTGTCTGCCATGTAACTAGCTCTCTGAATATGGACATGTTTGACTCATCAGCCATGTAGACAGCTCTCTGTGTATGAACATGATGGCCTCATCTGCCTTGTAGCTATCCCTCTAAATATTCACATGTTTGACTCATCTGCCACATAGCTAACTCTCAGTATATGGACATGTTGTACTCATCTGCCAGGTATCTAATACTCTGTATATGGCCATGTTGAACTACTCTGCCATGTAGCTAGCTGTCAATATATCGACACGTTGTAATCATCTGCCATGTTGCTAGCTCTCAATATATGGACACCTAGGACTCATATAGGTAGCTCTCTGTATATGAACATATTGGACTTGTCTGCCATGTTGCTAGCTCTCAGTATATGGACATGATGGATTCATCAGCCATGTACCCAGCTCTCTGTGTATGAACATTTTGGACTCATATGCCTTTAAGCTAGTCCTCTATACATACACATGTTGGATTCATCTGCCATGAAGCTAAGTCTCAATATATGGACATGTTGGATACACCTGTCATGTAGCTAATACTCTGTAAATGGAAATTTTGCAGTACTCTGCCATGTAGTTAGCTCTCTGTATATGGACATTTTAGACCCATCAGCCATGTAGCCAGCTGTCTTTGTATGAACATGTTGGACTTGTCTGCCTTTTAGCTAGCCCTCTAAATATTCATATGTTGGACTCATCTGCCATGTAGCTAAATCCCTGTATATGGACATGTTGGGCTCATTTGACATGTAGCCAGCCCTCTGTGTATGAACAATTTGGAATCATCTTCCTAGTAACTAGCCCTTAAAATATGCACATGTTGGACTCACCTCTCATGAAGCTAACTCTCATTATTTGATCATGTTGGACTGATCAGCCATGTAGCTAAAACTCCGTATATGGGCATGTTGGACTACTCTGCCATGTAGCTAGCTCTCAGTATATGGACAAGTTGGACTACTGTGCCATGTAGCTAGAACTCTGTATATGGAGATGTTGCACTACTCTGCCATGTAGCTGGCTGGCTGTATATGGACACGTTGGACTCATCTGTCAAGTAGCTAGAAATTTGTATATGGAAATGTTGCACAACTCTGTCATGTAGATAGTTCTCTTTATGTGTCCATTTTGTACTCGTCTGCCATGTAGCTAGCACTCTATACATGCATATGATGGATTGATCTACTATGTAGTTATCTCTCTGTATATGGAGATATTGGAGTTGTCTGTCATGTAGTTAGCACTCTAAATATTCATAAGTTGTACTCATCTCTCACACAGCTAACTCTAAGTGTATGGACATGTTGGACTCATCTGCCTTGTTGCCAGCTCTCTGTGTATGAATAAGTTGGAATCATCTTCCTTGATGCGAGCCCTCTAAGTATACACATGTTGGATTCATTTGCCATGTAGCTAACTTGCAGTATATGGACATGTTGGACTCATCAGCCATTTGGCTAGAACTCTGTATATAGACATGTTGGACTTCTCTGCCATGTAGCTAGCTCTCAGTATATGGACACATTGGACTCATCTGCCATGTAGCTAGATCCCTGTATATGGAAATGTTGCACTACTCTGTCATGTAGCTAGCTCACTGTATATGGACATTTTTGAATAATCAGCCATGTTGTCAACTCTCTGTGCATGGATATGTTGGACTGATCTGACATGAAGGTAGCTCTCTGTATATGAATGTATTGGATTTGTCTGTCATGTAGGTAACTCTCTGTATATGAAGATATTGCACTTGTCTGCCATGTAGCTAGCTCTCTGTGTTTGGACATGTTTGACTCATCAGCCATGTAGCCACCTGTCTCTGTATGAATATGTTGGAATCATCTGCCTTGTAGCTTGTTGTTGTTGTTGTTAAGTGCCGTCAAGTCGGTTTGGACCCATAGCGAATCTGAACAAGGTTGTTGAGGTTGTGAATCTTTACGAAAGCAGATCAACTCATCTTTCTTCTGCAGAGCAACTGATAGTTTCGAACTGCTGGCCTTGCGGTTTTCAGCCTGATTCGTAACCACTATGGAAGCAGCCCTCTAAATATACACATGTTCTATTCATCTGCCATGTAGCTAACTATCAGTATATGGACACGTTGGACTCATCTGCATGTAGCTAGTACTGTGTATATGGACATGTTGGACTACTCTGACATGTAGCTAGCTCTCTGTATATGGACATTTTGGACTCATCTGCCATGTAGCTAGAACTCTGTATATGGAAATGTTGCACTACTCGGCATTGTAGCTAGTTCTCTGTATATGGACACAATGATCTCATCTGCCATGTAGCTAGAATCCTCTTTCTGAAAATGTTACACTACTCTGCATTTAGCTAGCTCTCTGTATATGGACATTTTGGACTCATCAGCCATGTAGCCAGCTGTCTGTGTATGAACATGTTGGACTCATCTGCATTGCCACTAGCCCTCTAAATATACACATGTTGGACTCATCTGCCATGTATCTAAGTCTCAGAAAATGGACATGATGTACTCATCTGCCATGTAGCTAGTACTCTGTATATGGACATGATGGAATACTTTGACATGTAGCCAGCTCTCAGTATATGGACACGTTGTATTCATCTGCCATGTACCTAGAACTCTATATATGGAAATGGTGAACTACTCTGCCATGTAGCTAGCACTCTGTATATAGACATTTTGGACTCATCAGCCATGTAGCCAGCTGTCTGTGTATGAACATGTTGTACTCATCTGCCTTGTAGCTAACCCTCTAAATATAAACATGTTGGAATCATCTTCCATGTATATAACACTCAGTATATGGACATGTTGGACTCATTTGACATGTAGCAAGTACTCTGTATATGGACATGTTGGAGTACTCTGCCATGTAGTTAGCTCTCAATATATGAACACGTTGGACTCAACTGCCATGTAGTTAGAAATTTATATATGGAAAACTTGCACTACTCTGCCATGTTTCTAGCACTCTGTGCATGTACATGTTGTACTACTCTTCCATTGAGCTAGCTTTCTATATATGGACATGTTGGAATCATTTGTCATGTAGCTAGAATTCTGTATATGGAAATGTTGTACTACCCTGCCATGTTGGTAGCTCTCTGTATATGAACATTTTGGGCTTGTCTGCCATGTAGCTTGCTCTCTGTACAGCGATATGTTAAACTGATCTGACATGTAGTTAGCTCTCTGTATAAGAAGATATTGGACTTGTCTGCCATGTAGCTAGCTCTCAGTATATGGACATGATAGACCCATCTGCCATGTAGCTAGTACTATGCATATGGACATGATGGAGTACTCTGCTATGTATCTAGCTTTCATAAATGGACACATTGGACTACTCTGCCATGTAGGTAGAACTCTGTATATGGAAATGATGCAATACTCTGCCATGTAGCTAGCTCTGTATATGGACATTTTGGACTCGTCTGCCAATTATCTAGCACTCTGCACATGGATATGTTGGACTGATCTGCTATGAAGGTAGTTCTCTGTATATGAAGATATTGGACTTGTCTGCCATGTGGCTAGCCCTCTTAATATACATATATTTGACTCATCTGCCACGTAGCTAACTCTAAGAGTATTCACATGTTGGAGTCATCTGCCATGTAGCCTGTTCTCTCTGTATGATCATGTTGGACTCATCTGACTTGTAGCTAGTCCTCCATATATACATATGTTGGACTCATCTGCCATGTAGCTAACTCTAAGTGTATGGACATGTTGGACTCATCTACCATGTAGTTAGAAAACTGTATATGTAAATGTTGCACTACTCTGTTATTTAGCTAGCTCTCTGTAAATGGACATTTTGGACTCGTCAGCCAAGCAGCTAGTACTCTGTATATGGACATGTTTGACTCTTTTGCCATTTAGCTAGTTCTCAGTATGTGGACACGTTGGACTACTCTTCCATGTAGCTAGAACTCTGTATATGGACATGTTGGACTACTCTGAAATGTAGCTAGCTCTCAGTATATGGACACGTTGGACTCATCTGCCACGTAGCTAGAACTCTATATATGGAAACATAGAACTGCTCTGCCATGTAGCTAGCTTTCTGTATATGGACATTTTGGAATCGTCAGCCATGTAGCTAGCTCTCTGTGCATGGATATGTTGGACTGATCTGGCATGTAGGTAGCTCTCGGTATGTGAAGATATTGGACTTGTCTGCCATTTAGTTAGCTCTCTGAATATGAAGAAATTGGACTCATGTGCCATGTAGCCAGCTCTCTGTGTATGAACAAGTTGTTCTCATCTGTCATGTAGCTAGAACTCTGTATATGGAGATGTTGCACTACTCTGCATTGTAGCTAGTTCTATTTGGACATTTTGGACTAATCAGCCATGTAGCCAGCTGTCTGTGTATGAAAAGGTTGGGCTAATCTGCCTTATAGCTAGCCCTCTAAATATACACATGTTGGACTCATCTGCCATGTATCTAACTCTAAGATTATGGACACCTTGGACTCATCTGCCATGTAGCTAGTACTCTGTATATGGACATGTTGATCTCATGTTTCATGTTGCTAAAACCCTGTATATGGAAATGTTGCTCTACTCTGCCATGAAGCTAGCTCTCTGTATATGGACCCAGAATCATTTGCCATGTAGCTAGAACTCTGTATATGGACATGTTGGACTACTCTTCCATGTAGCTAGCTCTCAGTATCTGGACACGTTGGACTCATCTGCCATGTAACTAGAACTCTGTATATGGAAACGTTGCACTACTCTGGATTGTAGTTAGCTCTCTGCATATGGGCACGTTGATCTCATCTGCCATGTAGCTAGAACTCTGTATTTGGCAATGATGCACTACTCTGCCATGTAGCTAGCTCTTTGTATATGGACATTATGGACTCATCTGCCATGTAGCTAGCTCTCTTTACATGGTTATGTAGGAATGATCTGCCATGTAGGTAGCTCTCTGCATATGAACACATTGAGCTTGTTTGCCATATAGGTAGCTCTGAGAATATGGACATGTTTGATTCATAAGCCATGTAGCCAGCTCTCTCTGTATGAACATGTTGGACTCATCTACCATATACCCAGAACTTAGTATATGAAAATGTTGCACTACTCTGCCATGTAGCTAGCTCTCTATTTATGGACACATTGGACTCATTTGCCATATTGCTAGAACTCTGTATATGGAAATGTTGCTCTATTTTGCCATATAGCTAGCTCTCAGGATATGGACATGTTGGACTACTCTGTCATGTAGCTAACTCACAGTACATGGAAACGTTGGACTCATGTGCCATGTAGCTAGAACCCTGTATATGGAAATGTTGCAACACTCTGCCATGTAGCTACCTCCCTGTATATGGACATTTTGGACTCATTTGCCATGTACTAACTCTCAGTATATGGTCATATTGGACTCATCTGCCATGTAGCTAGTACTCTGTATATGGACTTGTTGCACTACTCTGCCATATAGCTAGCTCTCAGTACATGGACAAGTTGGACTCATCTGCCATGTAGCTACAACCCTGTGTATGGAAATGTTGCACTATTCTGCCATGTAGCTAGCTCTCTGTATATGGACACATTGCACTCATCTGCCATGTAGCTAGAACTCTATATATGGACATGTTGGACTCATCTACCATGTAATTAGTACTCTGTGTTTTGACATATTTAATAACTCTGCCATATAGCAAGCTCTCAGTACATGGACACGTTGGACTCATCTGCCATGTAGCTAGAGCTCTATATATGGGCATGTTGGGCTAGTCTGCCATGTAGCTAGCCCAAAGTATGTGGACATGGTGGACCCATCTGCCATGTAGCTAGTACTCTGTATAAGGACATGTTGGACTGCTCTGCCATGTAGTTAGCTCTCAGTATATGGCCATGTTGGATTTATCTGACATTTGGCTAAAACTCTGTATATGGAAATGTAGCACTACCCTGCCATGTAGCTAGCTCTCTGTATATGGACATTTTTGACTCTTTTGACATGTACCTATCTCTCTGAGCATGGATATGTTGCACCTATCTGTCATGTAGGTAACTCTCTGTATATGAAGATATTGGGCTTGTCTGCCACATAGCTAGGTCTGTATATGGACTTGTTGCACTTATGAGCCATGTAGCCAGCTCTCTCTGTATGAACAGGTTGGAGCCATGTGCCTTGTACCTCACATTTAGTATATGGACACGTTGGACTCATATGCAATGTAGCTAAAATACTGTATATGTAAATGTTGCACTACTCTGCCATGTAGCTAGGTCTCCATATATGTATGGACTTGTTGGACTCATCGGCCATGTAGCTAAAACTCTGTATATGGAAATGTTGCACTACTCTGAATTGTAGCTAGCTCTCTGTATAGGGACAGTTTGGACTCGTTTGCCATGTAGCTAGCTCTCTGTGCATGCATATACTGGACTGATCTGCCTTGTAGCTCACCCTCTAAAGTACACATGCTGGTCTAATCTGTAATGCAGCTTACTCTCAGTATATGGACATGTTGGATTATCTTGCATGTAGCTAGTACACTGGATATGGACATGTTAGACTATTCACCCATGGAGCTAGCTCTCTGTGTATGCACACCTTAGACTCATCCGCCATGTAGCTAGACCTCTGTATATGGAAATCTTGAACTACTCTGCCATGTAGGTAGCACTTCTCCGTATATTGACATGTTGGACTCATTGGCCATGTAGCTTGAACTCAGTATATGGAAATGTTGCACTATTCTGCCAAGTATCTAGCCCTCTGTATATGGACATTTTGGACTCGTTTGCCATGTAGCTAGTTCTCTGTGCATGGATATGCTGGACTGATCTGCCTTGTAGGTAGGTCTCTGTATATGAAGATATTGTACTTGTCTGTCATGTAGCTAGCCCTTTGAATATACACATGTTGGACTCATCTGCCACATTGCCAACTCAGTATATGGATATGTTGGACTCATTTGCTATGTAGACAGCTCTCTGTGTATGAACCTGTTGGACCATCTGCCTTGTAGCTTGCCCTCTAATATACACATGTTGGATTCATCTACAAAGTAACTAAATTTCAGTATATGGACATGTTGGACTACTCTGTCATGTAGCTAGCTCTCAGTATATGGATATTGTGGACTCCTCTGCCATGTAGCTTAAATTCTGTATATGGAAATGTTACACTACTCTGCAATGTAGCTAGATCTCTGTATATGGACACGTTGATCTCATCTGCCATGTAGCTAGAACCCTGTATACGGACATGTTGGAGTACTATGCCAAGTAGTGAGCTCTCAGTATATGGGCACGTTGGTCTCATCTGCCATGTAGCTAGAACACTTTAAATGGAAATGTTGCACTACTTTGCCATGTAGGTAGCTCTCAGTATATGGACACGATTAACTCATCTGCCATGTAACTAGAACTCTATATATGGAAATATTGCACTACTGTACCATGTAGCTAGCTCTCTGTATAAGGACATTTTGGACTTGTCTGCCATGTAGCTAGCTTTCTGTACATGGATATGTAGGACTGATCTGCTATGTAGGTAGCTCTCTGTATATGAACATATTGAACTTGTCTGCCATATAGCTAGCTCTCAGTAGATGGACACGTTGGACTCATCAGGCATGTATCCAGCTCTCTGTGTAGGACCATGTTAGACTCATCTGCCTTGTAGCTAGCCCTCTCTCTATATATGTTGGGTTCATCTGCCATGTACCTAGTACTCTGTATATGGACATATTGGACTACTCTGCCCTGTAGCTAGCACTCAGTATATGGACATGGTGGACTCATCTTCCATGTAGCTAAAATTCTGTATATGGAAATGTTACACTACTCTGCAATGTCACTAGCTCTCTGTATATGGACCCGTTGGACTCCTCTGCCATGTAGTTAGAAGTCTCTCTATGGACATGTTGCACTACTCTGCCATGTAGTTAGCTCTCTGTACATGAATATGTTGGACTGATCTTCCATGTAGGTAGGTCTCTGTATATGAACATATTGGACTTGTCTTCTATGTAGCTTACTCTCCATATGTGGACATGTTGGACTCATCAGCCCTGTAGCCAGCTCTCTGTGTATAAACATGTTGGAATCATCTCACAGGTAGCAAGCACTCTAAATATACACATGTTGGATACCTCTGCCACGTAGATAACCTTCAGTATGTGGACATGTTGAATTCATATGCCATGTAGCTTGTACTCTGTATATGGACATGTTAGACGACTCGCCTTGTATCTAGCTCTCAGTATATGGACACGTTTGAGTCATCGTCCATGTAGGTAGTTCTCTACATATAAGGATATTGGAATTGTCTTCCATAGAGCAAGCTCTCTTTACAGGGAAATGTTGGACACCTCACCCATATAGCCAGCTCACTCTATGAATATGGTGGACTCCTCTGCCTTGTAACTTGATCTTAGTATATGGACACGTTGGACTCATCTGCCATGTAGCTAAAATTCAGTATATTGAAATGTGGCCCTACTCTGACGAGTAGCTAGCTCTCTGCATTTGGACATGTTGGACTCATCTGCATTGTAGCTAGAACTCTCTATATGGAAATGTTGCACTACTCTGCCATGTAGCTAACTCTCTGTACATGGATATGTTATGCTGATCTGCTATGTAGGTAGCTCTCTGTATATAAAGTTATTTTACATGTCTGCCATGTAGATAGCCATCTAAATATACACATGTTGGACTCATTTACCACGCAATTAACTCTCAGTATATGGACATGTTTTACTCATCTGCATGTAGCTAGTTCTCTGTGTATGAACATGTTGGACTCATCTGCTCTGTAGTTAGCTCTCTAAATATAAACATGTTGGACTCATTTGCCATGTAGCTACCTGTCACTATATGGATATGCTGGACTCATCTGTCATGTAACTAGAACTCTGTATATGGACATGTTGAACTACTCTGCCATGTAGCTAGCTCTCAGTATATGGACATGTTGGACTAATCTGCCATGGAACTAACTCTCAGTATATGGACAGGTTGGATTTATCTGCCATGTAGCTAGAACCCTGTATATGGAAATGTTGCACTACTCTGCCATGTAGCTAGCTCTGCTTATATGGACATTTTGGACTCGTCTGCCATGTAGGTAGCTTTCTGTACATGGATACGTTGGACTGATCTGCCATGTAGTTAGCTCTCAGTATATGAACATATTGGACTCCTCAGCCATTTAGCCAGTTCTCTGTGTATGAACATTTTGGACTCATCTACTTGTATCAAGCCCTCTAAATATACACATGTTGGACCCATCTGTCATGTAGTTAACTTTCAGTATATTGACACGTTGGACTCATCTGCCATGTAGATAGTACTCTGTACATGGAAATGTTGCACTACTCTGCCATGTAGATGGATCTCTGTATATGGACATTTTGGACATTTTGGATATGATGGACAGATCTCTCATGTAAGTAGCTTTAATTATATGAACATATTGGACTTGTCTGCCATATAGCTAGCTCTCAGTATATGGACATGTTGGATTCATCAGCCATATAGTCAGCTCTCTATGTATGAACATGTTGGACTCATCTGCCTCGTTGCTAGACCTTTAAATATACACATGTTGTACTTATCTGCCATACAGCTAATTCTCACTACAAGTACATGTTGGATGCATCTGTCATGTAGCTAGTACTCTGGATATCGACTTGTTGGGCTACTCGACCACTTAGCTAGCTCTCAGTATATGGACACGTTGTTCTCATCTGCCATGTAGCTAGACCTCGGTATATGGAAATATTTCACTACTCTTCCATGTATCTAGCTCTCTGTATATGGACATGTTGCACTCATATGCCATGCAGCTAGGATCTGTGTATGTGGAAATGGTGCACTGCTCTCTGTATATGGATATTTTGAACTCATCTGCCATGTAGCTAGCTCTCTGTGCATGGATATGATGGACTGATCTGCCATATAGGTAACTCTTTGTATATCAACATATTAGACTTGTCTGCCATGTAGCTAGTGCTCTGTATATTGACATGTTGGACTCATCAGCCATGTATCTACCTCTCTTTGTATGAACATGTTGGACTCACCTGCGTTGTTGCTAGTCCTCTACATATACACATATGGACTCATCTGACATGTAGCTAGCTCTCAGTATATGGACATGTGTTAATCATTGACCATGTAGCTATTATTCTGTATATGGACATCTTGGACTACTCTGCTATGTAGCTGGCTCTCAGTATATGGACACGTTGAACTCATATGACATGTAGCTAGAACTCTGTATATGGACATATTGCACTACTCTGCCATGTAGCTATCATTGTATATGGATATTTTGGACTCATCTGCCATGTAGCTAGCTCTCTGTGCATGGATATGTTGGACCGATTTGCAAAGCTCTCTGTATATGAATATATTGGATTTGTCTGCCATGTAGGTAGCTCACTCTATATGGACATCTTGGACTCATCAGACATGTAGCCAGCTCTCTGTATGAACATGTTGGACCCATCTGCCTTGAATCTAGCCCTCTAAATATACACATGTTGGACTACTCTGCCATGTACCTAGCTCTCAGTATATGGACACGTTGGAGTCATCTGCCGTGTAGCTAGCATTCTGTATATGGAAATGTTTCACTATTCTGCCATTTAACTAGCTCTTTGTATATGGACATATTGGACTCATCTGTCAAGCAGCTAGAACTCGGTTTATGGAAATGTTGCACTACTCTGCCATGTAGCTAATTCTCTATATGGACATGTTGGCCTCATCTGTCAAGCAGCTAGAACTCGGTTTATGGAAATGTTGCACTACTCTGCCATGTAGCTAATTCTCTATATGGACATGTTGGCCTCATCTGTCAAGCAGCTAGCTCTCTGTACATGGATATGTTGGACTGGTCTGCCATGTAGTTAGCTGTCTGTATATGAATATATTGGACTTGTCTAACATGTAGCTTGCTCACTGTATATGGACATAATGGACTCATCAGCCATGTAGCCAGCTCTCTCTGTATGAACATGTTCCACTCATCTGCTTTGTATCTAGTCATCTAATTATACACATGTTGGACTCATCTTCCATGCAGCTAACTCTCAGTATATGGACACGTTGGACTCATCTGCCATCTAGCTAGAACTCTGTATATGGAAATGTTGCACTACTCTGCTATGTAGCTAGCTTTCTGTATATGGACATGCTGGACTCATCAAGCATGTAGCGAGCTCTCTCTGTGTGAACATGTTGAACAAATCTGCCTTGCATCTAGCCCTCTAAATATTCACATGTTTGACTCCTCTGCCATGCAGCTAACTCTCAGTATATGGACATGTTGGACTTATCTGCCATGCAGCTAACTCTCAGTATATGGACATGTTGGACTCATCAGCCATGTAGTCAGCTTTCTGTGTAAGAACATGCTGGACTCATCTGCCTTGTAGTGAGCCCTCTAAATATACACAAGCTGGACTCATCTACCATACAGCTAACTCTCAGTATATGAACATGTTTGACTCATCAGCCATGTAGCCAGTTTTCTGTGTAAGAACATGCTGGACTCATCTGCCTTGTAGTGAGCCCTCTAAATATAAACAAGTTGGACTCATCTGTCATGTAACTAACTCTCAGTATAATGACATATTGGACTCAAGTTCCATATAGCTAGTACTCTGTGTATGGACATGTTGGAATACTCCGCCTTGTAGCTTGCTCTCTGTATGTGGACACATTGGACTCATCTGTCATGTAGCTGGAACCCTGTATATGGAAATGTTGCACTACTCTTCCATGTAGCATGATCTCTGTATATGGATATGTTGGACTCGTCTGCAAGTAGCTTGCTCTCTGTACATGGATATGTTGGACTTATCATCCATGTAGATTACTCTCTCTATATGAAGTTATTGGACTTGTCTCCATGTAGCTAGTTCTCTGTATATGGACATGTGGGACTCATCACCCATATACCCAGCTCTCTGTGTATGCATATGTTGGACTCATCTGCCTTGTAGCTAGTTCTCAGTATATGGATAGGTTGGACTCATCTGCCATGTAGCTAGTACTCTTTATATGGACATGTTGAACTACTCTGCCATGTAGTTAGCTGTCAGTATATGGGTACGTTGGACTCACCTGCCATATAGCTAGAATTCTGTATATGGATATATTGCACTACTCTGCCATGTAATTAGCTCTTGGTATATGGAAACGTTGGACTCATCTGCCATGTAGCTATAATTCTGTATATGGGAATGTTGCACTACTCGACCATGTAGCTAGCTCTCTGTATTAGGACATTTTGGACTCATCTGCCATGTAGTTAGCTCTATACATGGATACGCTGGATTTATCTGCCATGTAGGTAGCTCTAATTATATGAACATATTGGATTTGTCTGCCATATAGCTAGCTCTCAGTATTTGGACATGTTGGACTTCTCAACCATGTAATTAGTACTCTGTATATGGATGTTTTGGACTACTCTGCCATGTAGCTAGCTCTCAGTGTATGGACACGTTGGACTCATCTGCCATGTAGCTAGAATTCTGTATATGGAAATGTTGCACTAATCTGCCATGTATCCAGCTCTCTGTATATGGAAATATTGGCTTCGTCTGTCATGTAGCTATCCCTGTGTATATGGATATGTTGGAATGATCAGTAATGTAGGTAGCTCTGTATATATGAAGATATTCGACTTGTCTGCCATGTATCTAGCTTTCTGTGTATGGACATGTTGGACTCATCAGCCATGTAGCCAGCTCTTTGTGTATGAATATGTTGGAATCATCTGCCATGTTGCTAACCCTCAGTATATGGACATATTGGACTCATCTGCAATGTAGCTAGTGCTCTGTGTAAGGACATGTTGGACTACTGTGCCATGTAACTAGCCCTCAGTATAAGAACACGCTGGACTTCTCTGCCATGTAGCTAGAACTCTTTCTATGGAAATGTTGAACTCCTCTGTCAAGTAGCTAACTCTCTGTATATGGTCATTTTGGACTTGTCTGCCATGGAGCTAGCTCTCTGTAAAACGATATGTTGGAGTGATCTTCAAAGTAGCTAGCACTCTGTATATAAAGATATTGCAATTGTCTGCCCTGAAACCAGCTCTCTGTAAATGGACATGTTAGACTCATCTGCCATGTAGGTTGAACTCTGCATATGGAAATGTTGCACTACTCTGCCATGTAGCTAGGTCTCTGTATATGGACATTTTAGACTCATCTGCCACGTAGCTAACAATCAGTATATAGACATGTTGGATTTATCTGCCATTTCTCAAGCACTTTGTGTATGAACATGTTAATCTCATCTGCCTTGTAGCGAGCTCTCTAAATATACACGTGTTTGACTCATCTGCCATGTAGCTAAAATTCAGTATATGTTGGACTCATCTGCCATGTACCTAGAACTCTGTATATGGAATTGTTGCACTACTCTGCCACGTAGATAGCTCTCAGTATATGTACATGTTGGACTCATC
>NW_006408993.1:126726-140302 GCF_000296735.1 Chrysochloris asiatica | reverse complement strand
ATCTGCCTTGTAGCTAGCCCTCTAAATATACCCATGTTGGATTCATCTGCCATGTAGCTAGCTCTGAGTATATAGACACATTGGTCTCATATTCCATGTAGCTAGATCCCTGTATATAGAAATCTTGCAATACTCTGCCATGTAGCTAGCTCTCTCTATATGGACATGTTGGACTAATTTGCTATGTATGTAGTACCCAGTATATGGATATTTTGCACTACTCTGGCATGTATCCAGCTCTCTGTATATGGACATATTGGCTTCATCTGCATGCAGCTAGCTCTGTGCACATTTATATTTTGGAATGATCAGTAATGTAGTTAGCTCTGTATATGCGAAGATATTTGACTTGTCTGCCATATAGCTAGCTCTCTGTATATGGACATGTTAGATTCATCTGCCTTGTAGCTAACCCTCTAGATATACACATGTTGGAATTGTCTGCCATTTATCTTGCTCTCAGTATATGGACATGTTGGACAAATTAGCCATGTAACAAGCTCTCTGTGTATAAACATGTTATAATCATCTGCCATGTAGCTTGGCCTCTAAATATACACATGTTGGACTCATCTGCCACATAGCTAACTCTCAGTATATGGACATGTTGGACTCATCAGCCATGCAGCCAGCTCTTCATGTATGAACATGTTGGACTCATCTGCCTTGTAGCTTGCTCTTAGTATATGGACACGTGGGACTCATCTGCCATGTAGCTAGAACTCTGTATATGGCAATGTTACAATATTCTGCATTGTAGCTAGCTCTCTCTATATGGACACGTTAGACTCATCTGTTATGTAGCTAGTACCCTGTATGTGGAAATGTTGCACTACTCTGCCATGTATCCAGCTTTCTGTATATGGACATATTGGCTTTGTCTGTCATTTAGCTAGCTTTCTGTACATGGGTATGTTGAAATTATCAGTCATGTAGGTAGCTTAGTATATATGAAGATATTGTAATTGTCTGCTATGCATCTAACTTTCTGTATATGGACATGTTAGACTCATCAGCCATGTAGTCTTCTCTGTGTATGAACATGTTGGACTCATCTGCCATGTTGCTAGCCCTCAGTATATGGACATGTTGGACTCATCTGCAATGCAGCTAGTAGTCTCTATATGGACATGTTGGAATACTGTTCCATATAGATTGCTTTCAGTATATGGACACGTTGGACTACTCTGCCATGTAGCTAACTCTCTGTGTATGGACATATTGGACTTGTCTGCCATGTAGCTAGCTATCAGTACATGGACATGTTGGACTCATCAGCCATGTAGACAGCTCTCTCTGTATATGCACATGTTGGACTCATCTGCATTCTAACGAGCCCTCTAAATACATACATGTTGGATTCATCTGACCTGTAGCTAGCTCTCAGTATATGGACACGTTGGACTCATCTGACATGTAGCTAGAACTCTGTATATGGAAATGTTACACTACTCTGCCATGTTGCTAGCTCTCTGTACATGGACACGTTGGGCTCATATGCCATGTTTCTAGAGCTCTGTATATGGAAATGTTGCACTACTTTGCTATGTCTCTAGCTCACTCTAAATGATCATTTTGGACTCATCTGCCTTGTTGCTGGCTCTCTTTACATGGATATGTTGAACTGAACTTCCATGTAGCTCCTTGGATATGAACATATTGGACTTGTCTGCCATGTAGCTAGCTCTCTGTATATGAATATGTTTCACTTCTCTGCCATGTAGATAGCTCTCCGTATATTGACATTTAGGACTCGTCTGCTTGGAACTAGCTCTCTGTGTATGGATATGTTGGAATGATCAATCATATAGGTAGCTCTCTGTATATGAATATATTGGACTTGTCTGCAATATTGCTAGCTCTTTTTATATGGACATGTCGGACTCATCAGACATGTAATTAGTACAATGTATATGAACATGTTGTACGACTCTGCCATGTAGCTAGCTCTCTGTATATGGACATTTTGGAGTCGCTACCATGTAGCTAGTTCTCTGTGCATGGATATGTTGGCCTATCTGCCACGTAGGTAGCTCTCTGTATATGAACATATTTGACTTGTCTGCCATATACCTAGCTTTTTGTATTTGGACATGTTGGACTCATCAGGTATGAAGCCAGTTCTCTCTGTATGAGCATGTTGGACTCAACCACGTTGCAGCTAGTCCTCTATATATACATTTGTTGGACTCATCTGCCATGTAGCTAACTCTCAGTATATGGACATGGTGAACTCATCTGCCATGTAGCTAGTACTCTGTATATGGACATGTTGGACTACTCTGCCATATAGCTAGCTCTCAATATATGGACATGTTGGACTCATCTGCCATGTGGCAAGGACTCTGTCTATGGACATGTTGGACTACTCTGACAAGTAGCTACTCTGTGTGCATGGACATTTTGGACTCATTTGTCATGTAGGTAGGTCTCTGTGCATGGATATGTTGCACTGAAACACCATTTAGGTAGCTCTCTGTATATGAACATATTGGAGTTGTCTGCCATGTACAGCTCTCTGTATATGGACATGTTGGACTCATCAGGCATGTAGCCTGTTCTCTGTGTATGAACATGTTGGATTCAACTGCCTTGTAGCTAGTCCTCTATATATACACATGTAGTACTCATCTACAAAATAGCTAACTGTCAGTATATGGACACGTAGGACTCATCTGCCATGTAGCTAGTACTCCGTATATGGACATGTTGGACTCGTCAGCCATGTAGGCAGCTCTCTTTTTATGATCATGTTGGACTCATCTGCCTTGTAGCTCCTCCTTTATATATATACATGTTGGACTCTTCTGCCATGTAGCTAATTCTCAGTATATGAACATGTTGGACTCATATGGCATGTAGTTAGTACTCTGTATATGGAAATGTAGCACTACTCTGCCATGTAGCTTGCTCTCTGAATATGGATATTTTGGACTCATCTGCCATGTAGCTGGATCTCTGTACATGGATATGTTGTACTGTTCTGCCTTGTAGGTAGCTTTCTGTATATGAACATATTGGACTTGTCTGCCGTTTAGCTAGTTCTCAGTATATCGACATGTTGGACTCATCAGCCATGTAGACAGCTTTCTGTGTATGAACATGTTGGACTCATCTACCTTGTAGCTCGTCCTCTAAATATACACATGTTGGACTCATGTGTCATGTAGCTGTCAGTATATGGGCATGTTAGATTCATCTGCCATGTAGCTAGTATTATGTATTTGAATATGTTGGACTACTCTGCCATGTAGCTAGCTCTCTTTATATCGGCATTTTGAACTCGCCTGTCATGTAGCTCTCTCTGCATGGATATGTTGGACTGACCTGCCATGTCGGTAGCTCTCTGTATATGAATATATTGGACTTGTTTGCCATGTAGCCAGCTCTCACTATATGGACATGTTGGACTCATCAGCCATGTAGGCAGCTCTGTCTGTATGAACATGTTGGACTAACTGCCTTGTAACTAGTCCTCTATATATACACATGTGTACTAATGTGCCATGTAGCTGTCAGTATTTGGACATATTGGACGGATCTGCCATGTAGCTAATACTCTGTATTTGGACATGCTGTACTAGTCTGCCATGTAGCTATGTCTCTGTATATGTACACGTTGGACTTATCTGGAATGTAGCTAAACCTTTGTATATGGAAATGTTGCAGTACTCTGCCATGTAGTTACCTCTCTTTATATGGACCTTTTGGACTCCTCTGCCATGTAGCTACATCTCTGTGCATGGATATTTTGCACTACTCTGCCATGTAGGTAGCTTGCTGTATATGAACATATTGGAGTTGTCTGTCATGTAGCTAGCTCTCTGTATATGGACATGTTGGACTCATCAGCCATGTAACCAGCTCTCTCTTTATGAATATATTGGACTCATCTGTTTTGTAGCTAGTCCTCTATATATACACATGTTGGACTCATCTGCCATGTAGCTATCTCTCAGTGTACGGATATGTTCGAGTTATCTACCATGTAGCTAGTACTCTGTATATGGACATGTTGGACTATGCTGCCATGTAGCTAGCTCCCAGTATATGGACAAGTTGGACTCGTCTGCCATATAGCTAGAACTCTGTATATGGAAATGTTGTACTACCCTGCCATGTAGCTCTCTCTCTGTGTATGGACATATTGGACTCGTCTGCCATGTCGCTAGCTCTCTGTGCATGGATACGTTGGACTGATCTGCCATGTAGGTAGATTCTGTATATGAACATATTTGACATATCTGCCACGTAGGAACGTATAAGTATATGGACATGTTGGACTCTTCAGCCATGTAGCCAGCTATCTCTGTATGAACATGCTGTATTCATCTGCCTAGTTGGTTGCCCTATAAATATACACATGTTGGACTCATGTGTCATGTAGCTTACTCTCAGTATATGGACATGTTGGACTCATCTGCCATATAGCTAGTACTCTGTATATGGACATATTGGACTCATTTGCCATGTATATAGCTCTCAGTATATGGACATGTTGGACTCATCTGCCATGTAGCTAGAACACTTTATATGGAAATGTTGCACTACTCTGTCATTTAGCTAACGCTGTGTATATGGACATTTTGGTCTCGTCTGCTATGTAGCTAACTCTCTGTGCATGGATATGTTGGATTGGTATGCCATGTAGGTAGCTTTCTGTATATTAACATTTTCAACTTGTCTGCCAAGTAGCTGGTTCTCTGTATATGGACATGTTGGACACATCATCCATATAGGCAGCTCACTCTGTAAGAACATGTTGGTCTCTTCTTCCTTGCAGCTAGTCCTCCATATACACATAAGATGGACTCATCTGCCATGTAGCTAACATTCAGTATATGAATCTGTTGGACTCATGTGCCATGTAGCTAGTACTCTGTATATGGACATGTTGGACTACTCTGCCATGTAGCTAGCTCTCAGTATATGGACACATTGGACTCATCTGCTATGTAGGTAGAAGTCTCTATATGGAAATGTTAATCTACTCTGCCATGTAGCTAGCTCTCTATATGTGTACATTTTTGACTTGTCTGCCATGTAGCTAGCTCTCTGTCCATGGATATGTTGGACTGATCTGCCATGTAGATAGCTCTCTTTATATGAACTTATTGGACTTGTCTGACATGTTGCTATCTCTCTGTATATGGACATGTTGGACTCATCCGCCATGTAGCCAACTCTCTCTTTATGAACATGTTGGACTCATCGGCCTTTTGGGTACTCCTCAATATATATACACATGTTGGACTCATCTGCCATGTACCTTACTCTCAGTATATGGTCATTTTGGACTCTTCTGCCATGTAGCTAGCAATCTGTGCATGGATATGATGGACAAATCTGCCATGTAGGTAGCTCTCTGAATATGAACATATTGGAATTGTCTGCCATGCAGCTAGCGCTCTGTGTATGAACATGTTGGACTCATCTGCCTTGTAGCTAGTCCTCTATATATACACTTGTTGAACTCACCTTTCTTGTAGCTAACTCTCAGTATATAGACATGTAGGACTCATATGTCATGTAGCTAGTATGCTATTTATGGACATGTTGCTCTTCTCTGCCATATAGCTAGATCTCAGAATAAGGACACGTTGGACTCATCTCCAGGTAACTAGAGCTCTGAATATGGAAATGTGGCACTACACTGCCATGAAGCTAGTTCTGTGTATATGGACATTTTCTACTCATCTGCCATGTAGCTTGCTCTCTGTGCATGCTTAAGTTAAACTGATCTGCCATGTAGGTAGCTCTCTGTATATGAACATATTGGACTTCTCTGCCATGTAGCTAGCTCTCTGTATATGAACATATTGGACTTCTCTGCCATGTAGCTAGCTCTCTGTATATGGACATGTTGGACTCATCAGTCATGTAGCCAGCTCTCTCTGTATGAACATGTTGGACTCATCTGCTTATAGCTTGTAATCTATATATACACACATTGTACTCATCTACCACGTATCTAACTCTAAGAATATGGACATGTTGGAGTCATCTGCAATGAAGCCAGTACTCTGTATGTGGACCTGTTGGACTACTCTGCCATGTCTCTATCTCTCAGTTTATGGACACGTTGGACTCATCTCCCATGTAGCTAGAACTCCATATATGTAAATGTTGCACTACTGTGTCATGTAGCTAGCTCTCTGTATATGGATATTTTGACTCATCTGCCATGTATCTAACTCTCTATGCGTAGATATTCTGGACTTATAATCTGCCATGTAGGTAGCTCTCTTTGAATATATGGGTTTATCAGCCATGTAGTTAGCTCTCTATATGTGGACATATTGGACTCATCAGACATGTACCCAGCTCTATGTATGAACATGTTGGACTCATCTGCCTTGTAGCTAACTCTCTAAACATACACATGTTGGACTAATGTGTCATGTAGCTAACTCTCAATATATGGGCACATTGGATTAATCTGCCATATAGATAGCTCTTTGTATATGGACATGTTGGACTCATCAACCATGTCACCAGCTTTCTCGGTATGAACATGTTGGACTCATCTGCCTTTTAGCAAATCCTCTCTATATACACATATTGGACTCATCTGCAATGTAGGTAAGTTTCAGTATTTGGACATGTTGGACTCATCTGTCATGTAGCTAACGCTCTGTATATGGAACTCTTGGACTACTCTGCCATATAGCTAGCTCTCAGTATATGCACACATTGGACTCATCTGGCATGTAGCTAGAACTCTGTATATGTAAATGTTACAGTATCTGTCATGTAGCCAGCTCAATGTATATGGACATTTTGGACTTGTCTGCCATGTAGCTAACTCTCTGTTCATTGATATGTTGGGCTGATCTGTCATGTAGATAGCTCTCTCTATATAAACATATTGGTCTTGTCTGCCATGTAGCTACCTCTCTGTACATGGACATGTTGGACTCATCATCCATGTAGCCAACTCTCTGTGTATGAAAATGTTAGAATAATCTGCCTTGTAGCTAACCCTCTAAGCATACACATGTTGGACTCATCTGACATGTAGCTAAATCAAGTATATGGACATGTTGATTCATCTGCCATGTAGCTAGTACTCTGCATATGGACATGATGGACTACTCTGCCATATAGCTAGCTCTCAGTATATGGACACGTTGGACTCTTCTGCCATTTAGCTACAACCCTATTTTTGTTATTGTTGCACTATTCTACCATATAGCTATCTCTCTGTATATGGACATTTTGGACTCGTCTTCCATGAAGCTAGCTCTCTGTGCATGGATATGTTGGACTGATCTGCTATGTATACTGCTCTCTCTGTAATAACATGTTGGACTCATCTGCCTTGTAGCTAGTCCTCTATATATACAAAAGTTGGACCCATCTGCCATGTAGCTAGCTCTCAGTATATGGACATGTTGGACCCACCTGCCATGTAGCTAGTACTCTGTATATGGACACGTTGGACTACTCTGCAATGTAGCTGGATCTCTCTATATGGAAATATTACACTACTCTGTCATGTAGCAAGCTCTCTATATATGGACGTTTTGTATTCGTCTGCCATGTATATAGCTCCGTGCATGGATATGTTGGACTTATCTGCCATGTAGGTAGCTCTCTGTATATGAACATATTGGACTTGTCTGCCATGTAGCTAGCTCTCTGTATATGGACATGTTAAACTCACCAGCCATGCAACTACCTCTCTCTTTATGAACTTGTTGGAATCTTCTGCCTTGTAGCTAGTCCTCTATATATACACATGTTGGACTCATCTTCAATGTAGATAACTCTCAGTATATGGACAAGTTTGACTAATCTGGCATGAAGCTAGTACTCTGCATATGTACATGTTGGACTACTCTGTCATGTAGCTAGCTCTCTGTATATTGGATATTTTTGAGTTGTCTGCTATGTAGCTAATATTCTGTATGTGGAAATGGACTATTCTGCATTGTAGCTTGCTTTCAGTATAGGAACATTTTCTACTCATCTGCCATATACCTAGAACTCTATATATGGAATTGTTGCACTACTCTTCCATGTAGGTAACTCTCAGTATATGGACATGTTGGACTCATCTGCCATGTAGCTAGAACTCTGTGTATGGAAATGATGCACTACTCTGCCATGTAGCTAGCTCTCTGTATATGGATATTTTTTACTCATCTGCAATATAGCTAGCTCTCTGTGCATGAATATGATGGATTCATCTGCAATGTAGTTAGCTCTCTGTATATGAACATACTGAACTTGTCTGCCATATAGCTAGCTCTCTGTATAAGGACTTGTTGGATTCATCCGCCATGTAGCCAGTTCACTCTGTATGAACACGTTGGACTCATCTGCCATGTAGCTAGTCCTCTATATATACACATGTTGGACTCATCTGCCATGTAGCTAGTCCTCTATATATACACTTGTTGGACTCATCTGCCATGTAGCTAGTCCTCTATATATACACATGTTGGACTCATCTGCCATGTAGCTAACTCTAAGTATATTAGCATGTTGGACCGATCTGCCATGTAGTTAACACTCAGTATATGGACATGTTGGACTGATCTGCCATGTAGCTAAATTTCAGTATATTGAAACGTTGGACTCATCTGACATGTAGCTAGTACTCTATATGTGGAAATGTGGGAATACTCTGCCATGTCGCTTGCTCTCCGAATGGGCTCATTGGACTCATCAGCCATGTAATTAAAACTCTGTATATGGAAATATTACACTACACTGCCATGCAGCTAACTGTCTATATGTGGACATTTTGGACTGATCTGCCATATTGCTAGCTCTCTGTGCATGGATATGTTGGACTGATCTGCCATGTATGTATCTCCCTATATATGAACATATTGGACATGTCTGACTTGTAGCTTGCTCTCTGTATATGGACATGTTGGATTTATCCGCCTTGTACCTAGTACTCTATATAAACAACTCATCTTCCATGTAGTTAACTCTCAGTATATAGACATGTTGGACCCATTTGCCATGTAGCTAGTACTCTGTATATGGACACATTGGATTACTCTGACATGTAGGTATCTCTCTGTATATTGACACGTTGCACTAATCTGCCATGTAGCTAGAACTCTGTATATGGAATTGTTGCATTACTCTGCCATGTAGCTAGCTCTCTGTATATGGACATTTTGGACTCGACTGCCATGTAGATAGCTCTTTGTGCATGGATATGTTGGACTCATCTGTCATGTAGGTAGCTCTCTGTATGTGGACATATTGGACTCATCTGCCATGTAGGTATATCCCTAAATATGAACATATTGTACGTGTCTGACTTGCAGCTTGCTCTCTGTATATGGACATGTTAGACTCATCTGCCATGTAGCCAGCTTTCTTTGTATGAACATGTTGGACACATCTGCCTTGTAGCTAGTTCTCTCTATGTACATTTGTTGGACTCATCTGTCATGTAGCTAACTCTCAGTATATGGACATGTTGGACTCATCAGCCATGAAGTCAGCTCCCTCTGTAGGAACACGTTGCACACATCTGCCTTGTAGCTCGTCGTCTATATATACACATGTTGGACTCATCTGCCATGTAGCTAACTCTCAGTATATGGAAATGTTAGATTCGTGTGCCATGTAGCTAACTCTCAGTATATGGACACATTGGAATCATCTGCCATGTAGCTAGTACTCAGTATTTGGAAATGTTGGACTACTCTGCCATGTAGCTTGCTCTCACTACATGGACACGTTGGACTCATCTTTCATGTAGTTAGTACTCTGTATAGGGAAATGTTGAACTACTCTGCCATGTAGCTTGCTATCAGTATATGGACATGTTGGGATCATCAGCCATGTAGCCAGCTCTCTCTATATGAACACTTTGGACTCATCTGACTAGAGCTAGTCCTCTATATATACACATGTTGGACTCATCTGCCATGTAGCTAACTCTCAGTATATGGACGCATTGGACTCATCTGCCATGTAGCTAACTCTCAGTTTATGGACGTGTTGGACTCATCTGCCATATAGCTAGTATTCTTTATAAGGAAGTGTTGGACTACTATGCCATGTAGCTTGTTCTCATTTTATGGACACGTTGGACTCATCTGCCATGTAACTAGAACTCTGTAAATGGAAAAGATGCACTGCTCTGCCATGTAGCTAGCTCTCTGTATATTGACATTTTGTTCTCATCTGCCATGTAGCCAGCTCTATCTGTATGAACTTGTTGGACTCATCTTCCCTGTAGTTAGTACTTTATATATACATATGTTGGACTCATCTGCCATGTAGCTAACACTCAGTATATGGACATGTTAGACCCATCTGCCATGTAGCTATTACCCTGGATATAGACATATTCAACTCATCTGCCATGTAGCTAGTAGTCTGTATATGGATATGTTGGATTACTCTTCCCTGTACCTTGCTTCATTATATGGACACGTTGAACTCATCTGCCATGTATCTAGAACCTTGTAATGGAAATGTAGCAGTACTCTGCCATGTAACTAGTTTTCTGTATATGGACATTTTGGACTCATCGGCCACGTAGCTACCTCTCTGTGTATGAATATGTTGGACTGATCAGCCATGAAGGTAGCTCCCTGTATATGAACATATTGCATTTGTCTGCCTTGTAGCTAGCTTTCTGTTAACGGACATGTTGGACACATCTGCCAGTTAGCCAGCTCTCTCTGTATGAACATGTTGGACTCATCTTTCTTGTAGTTAGTCCTCTATATAGGCATATGTTGGACTGATCTGTCATGTAGCTAATTCTCAGTATATGGACATGTTGGACCCATCTGCCATATGGCTAGTGCTCTATATATGGACCTGTTGGACTACTATGCCATGTAGCTAGCTCTCTGTATATGGACATTTTGGATCCGTCTGTCATGTAGATAGCTCTATTAGCATGGATATGTTGGTCTGATATGCCATGTAGGTAGCTCTCTGTATAAGCTCATATTGGACTTGTCTGCCATGTAGCTAGTTCTCTGTATATGGACATGTTGGACTCAGCAGCCATGTAGATAGTACTCTGGATATGGACACCTTGACTACTATGTCATGTACCTAGCTCTCAGTATATGTACATGTTGGACTCATCTGCCTTGTAGCTAGTACTGTGTATATGGACATGTTGGACTACTCTGCCATGTAGCTAGCTCTCAGTACATGGACACGTTGGACTCATATGCCTTGTAGCTAGTACTGTGTATGTGGACATGTTGGACTACTCTGCCATTTAGCTAGCCCTCAGTATATGGAAATGTTGCACTACTATGCCATGTAGCTAGCTCTCTATATAAGGACATTTTAGACTCGTCTGCCATGTAGCTAGCACTATTTGCATGGATATGTTGGACTGATCTGCCATGTGGGTAGCTTTCTGAATATGAACATATTGGACTTGTCTGCCATGTAGCTAGCTCTCTGTATATGGATATGTTGAACTCATCAGCCTTGTAGCCAGCCAGCTCTCTCTGTATGAATATGTTGGACTCATATGTCTTGTAGCTATTCCTCTATATATACACATGTTTGACTCATCTGTCATGTAGCTAATTATCAGTATACAGACATGTTGGACTCGTCTGCCATGTACCTAGTACTCTGTAGAGGGACATTTTAGACTATTCTGTCTTGTAGCTAGCACCCCGTATATGGACTCGTTGGACTTATCTGACAAGTTGCTAGAATTCTGTATATGGTAATGTTGCACTACTCTGCCATGTAGCTAGCCCTCTGTATATGTACATTTTGGACTCGTCTGTCATGTAGCTAGCTCTCTGTGCATTGATAAGTTGGAATGAGCTGCTATGTATGTAGCTGTCTGTATATGAACATATTGGAATAGTCTGCCATGTAGCTAGCTCTCAGTACATGGATATATTGGACTGATCTGCCCTGTAGCCTGCTCTCTCTGTATTAACATGTTGGACTCATCTGCCTTGTAGCTAGTCCTCTATGTATACACATGTTGGACTCATCTGTCAAGTAGCAAACTGTCAGTTTCTGGACATGTTGGACTCTTCTGCCATGTGATAGTACTCTGTATATGGACATTTTGGACTACTCTGCCATGTTGCTAGCTCTCAGTATATGGATATTTTGGACTCATCCGCCATGTAGTAAAACTCTGTATATGGAAATGTTGAACTATTGTGCCTTGTAGCTAGCTCTCTGTATGTGGACATTTTGGACTCATATACCATTTAGCTAGCTCTCTGTGCATGGATATGTTGGAGTTATCTATCATGTCATTAGCTCTCTGTATATGAACATATTAGTATTGTCTGCCATGTAGCTAGCTCTCTGTATATGGACATTTTGGACTCTTCAGCCATGTAGCCAGCTCTCTCTGTATGAACATGTTGGACTCATCTGCCTTGTAGCTATTCCTCTATATATACACATGTTGGATTCATCTGCCATGTAGTTAACACTCAGTATATGGACATGTGGTCTCATCTGCCATGTAGGCAGTACTCGGTATATGGACAACTTGGACTACTCTGTCATGTAGCTAGCTCTCAGTATCTGGATACGTTGGACTCATCTTCTATGCAGCTGGAACACTGTATATGGAAATGTTGCACTACTCTGCCAGTAAGCTAGCTCTCTGTATATGGACATTTTGGATTTTTCAGCCAAGTAGCCAGACCTCTCTGTATGAACATGTTGGAATCATCTGCTTTGTAGCTAGTCCTCTATATATACACATGTTGGACTCATGTGCAATGTACCTAACACTCCGTATATGGACATGTGGTCTCATCTGTCATGTAGATAGTACTCTGTATATGGACACCTTGGACTACTCTGTCATGTAGCTAGCTCTCAGTATATGGACACATAGGTTTCATCTGCTATGTAGCTAGAACTCCGTATATGGAAATTTTGCACTACTCTGCCATGAAGCTAGCTCTCTGTATATGGACATTATGTACTTGTCTGCCATGTAGCTAGTTCTTTGTGCAAGGAAATGTTGGACTGATCTGCCATGTAGGCAGCTCTCTATATATGCACTAGTTGGACTCATCAGTCATATATCCAGCTATCTCTGTATGAATATGTTGTACTCATCTGCCTTGTTGCCTCCCTCTACATATATACATTTTGGACTGATGTGCCATGTAGCTAACTATCAGTATATGGACATGTTGAACTCATTTGCCATGTAGCTGGTTATATGTGTCATGTACCTAACTCTCAGTATATGGACATTTAGTACTACTCTGCTATGTAGATAGCTCTCAGTATATGGACACGTTGGACTCATCTGCCATGTAGCTAGAACTCTGTATAAGGAAATGTTGCACTACTCTGCCATGTAGCTAGCTCTCTGTATATGGACATTTTTGACTCATCTGCCATGTAGCAAAATCTCTGTGCGTTGATATGTTGCATTGTTCTGCCATCTAGGTAGTTCTCTGTATATGAATATATTGGATATGTCTGCCATGTAGCTATCTCTCTGTATATGGACATGTTGGAGTCATCAGTCATGTAGACAGCTCTCTCTGTATGGACATGTTGGACTCATCTTCATTGTAGCTAGTCCTCTATATATACACATGTTGGACTCATCTGCCATGTA
>NW_006408993.1:119165-125965 GCF_000296735.1 Chrysochloris asiatica | reverse complement strand
TCTTTGTCTATAGAACAAAGAACCGAGAAGGAGCTAAGATATTTTTAGTTAATCCTTTTGGAGAAAGGCTTGACCTTGCAACCTCTAGTCTTAGGCTTTAGGAAAATATCACATTTATCTGTGGATTGTCAAAGGCTCTGTGTATTAATTTAATATATAAAATGAAAGCAATTTGCCATAAAATGCCAGTGGCCTCATTTGTTACACTCGGGCCTATAGGGCCTCGAACCTCTGACCAGTCTTACATGGTCTGCAACAATCTGCCATGTAGCTAGTTCTCTGCATATGGATTTTTTGGACTCATCTACCATGTAGCTAGTTCTCTGTGCATGGATATGTTGGAGTGATCTACCATGTAGGTAAATCTCTGTATATGCACATATTGGACTTTTGTGCCATATAGCTAGCTCTTTTTATATGGACATGTTGGACTCATCAGCCATGTAGCCAGCTCTCTCTGTATGAACAAGTTGGACTCATCTGCCTTGTAGCTATTCCTTTATTTTGGACTCATCTGACATGTAGCTAATTATCAGTATACAGACATGTTTCACTGATATGCCATGTAGCTGCTACTCTGTATAGGGACATTTTGGACTACTCTGTCATGTAGCTAGCACCCATTTATGGACACATTGGACTCGTCTGACATGTAGCTAGAACTCTGTGTATGGAAATGTTCTACTACAATGCGATGTAGCTAGCTCTCTGTATATGGACACGTTGGACTCGTCTGCCAAGTGGCTAGAACTCTGTATAAGGAAATGTTGCACTATTCTGCCATGTAGCTAGCTCTCTGTATATGGACATTTTGGAATTGTCTGCCATGTAGCTAACTCTCTCTATATGGACATTTTTGACTCTTCAGCCATATAGCCAGCTCTCTCTGTATGAACATGTTGGACTCATCTGCCTTGTAGCTAGTCCTCTATATATACACATGTCGGATTCATCTGCTGTGTAGCTAACACTCAGTTTATGGACATGTGGTGTCATCTGCCATGTAGCTAGTACTCTGTATATGGACACCTTGGACTACTCTGTTATGTAATTAGCTCTCAGTATATGGACACATTGGACTCATCTGCTATGTAGGTAGAACACTGTATATGGAAATGTTGCACTACTCTGCCACAAAACTAGCTCCCTGTATATGGACATTGTGGACTTGTCTGCCATGTAGCTAGTTCTCTGTGCATGGAAAGGTTCGACTAATCTGCCATGTAGGGAGCTCTCTATATAGACTAGTTGGACTCATCAGACATGTACCCAGCTCTCTCTGTATGAATATGTTGTACTCATCTGCCTTGTTTCTTGCCCACTATATATATACATGTTGGACTGATGTGCCATGTAACTAACTCTGTGCATGGATATGTTGCACTGATCTGTCCTGTAGGTAGCTCTCTATATATGAACATATTGGACTTGTCTTCCATGTAGCTAGTTCTCTGTATATGGACATGTTGGACTCATAGGCAAAGTAGCCAGCTATCTCTGTATGGACATATTTGACTTTTCTGCCTTGTAGCTAGTACTCTGTATATACACATGTTGGACTCTACTTCCATGTAGATAACTGTCAGTATATGGACATGTTGGACTCATCTGACATGTAGTTAGTACTCTGTATATGGATATGTTGGACTACTCTGCCATGTTTCCAGATCTCAGTATATGGACACGTTGGACTCATCTGCTATGTATCTAGAACTCTGTATATGGAAACGTTGCACTACTCTGCTATGTAGCTAGCTCTCTATATATGGACTTTTTGGACTCATCTGCCATGTAGCTAGCTCTGTGTGCATGGATATGTTGGACAGATCTGCCATGTAGGTAGCTCTATGTATATGAACTTATTAGACTTGTATGCCAAATAGCTATTCCTCTATATATACACATGTTGGACTCATCTGTCATGTAGCTAATTATTAGTATACAGACGTGTTGTACTCATCTGCCACGTAGCTAGAACTCTGTATATGGAAATGTTGCACTATGCTGCTATGTAGCTAGCTTTCTCTATATTTACATTTTGGACTTGTGTGCCATGTAGCTAGCTCTCTGTGCATGGATATTTTGGACTGATCTGCCATATAGCCAGCTCCCTTGTATGGATATGTTGAACTCATCTGCCTCGTAGCTAGTCCTCTATATATACACATGTTGGACTCAACTGCCATGTAGCTAACAATTAGTATAAGGAAATGTTGGACTCATCTGCCATGTACCTAATCCTCTGTATATGGACATATTGGACAACTCTACCATGTTGCTAGCTCTCAGTATATGGACACGTAGGACTGATGTACCATGTAGCTATCTCTCAGTATATTGATATGATGGACTCCTCTGCCATCTAACTAACTCTCTATATACGGACACGTACTACTCCTCTGCCATGTATCTAGATCTCAGAATATGAACACGTTGGAGTTGTCTGCCATTTAGCTAGAATTCTGTATATGAAAATGTTACACTGATTAGTCATGTAGGTAGCTCTCTGTAAATGTGCATATTGGACTTGTCTGCCATGAAGCTAGCTCTGTGTATATGGACATGTTGGACTCATCAGCCAGGTATCCTGCTCTCTCCGTAAGAACATGTTGGGCTCAACTGCCGTGTAGCAAGCTCTCTGCGCATAGATATGTTGGACTGATTTGCCATGTAGGTATCTCTTGGTATATGAACATATTGGACTTGTCTTTCATGTAGCAAGTTTTCAGTATAAGGAAGTTTTGGACTCCTCAGCCTTGTAGCTAGCATTTTCTGTATGAATATGTTGGACATATCTGCTTTGTATTTAGTCCTCTATATATACACATGTTGGACTCCTCTGCCATGTAACTAACTCTCAGTATATGTACATTTTGGACTCATCTGCAATGTAGCTAGACCTCTTTATATGGAAATGTTGCACTACTCTGCCATGTTGCTAACTTTCAGTATATGGACACATTGAACTCACCTGCCATGAAGATATAACCCTGTATATGGAAATGTTGCACTACTCTGCCATGTAGCTAGCTCTCAATATGTGGACACAATGGACTCATTTGCCATGCAGCTAGAACTCTGTATATGGAAATGTTGCACTACTCCGCCATGTAGCTATGTCTCTATATATGTACATTTTGGACTCATGTCCCATTTAGATAGCTCTCTGTACATGGACATGTTGGACTAATCTGCCATGTAGGTAGCTCAATGTATATGAAAATATTGGACATGTCTGCCATGTAGCTAGCTCTCTGTACATGGACATATTATACTCATCAGCCATGTACCCAGCTTTCTCTGTATGAATATGCTGGGCTCATCTGCTTTGTAGTGAGACCTCTAAATATACACATGATGGATACATCCGCCATGTAGCTAGTTCTCAGAATATGGACATGTTGGACTCATCTGCCATGTAGCTCGAACTTTGTATATGGAAATGTTGCACTACTCTGCCATGTAGCTAGCTCGCTGTATATGGACATTTTAGACTCATCTGCCACGTAACTAGATTTCTGTACATGGATATGATGGATTGATCTGCTATGTGGGTAGATCTCTTTGTATGAAGATATTGGACTTGTCTGCCATGTAGCTAACCTCTAAATACACACATGTTGGACTAATCTGCCATGTAGCTAGAACTCTGTATATGGATATGTTGCACTACTCTGCCATGTAGCTAACTCTCAGTATATGGACACATTGGAATCACCTGCCGTGGAGATACAACCCTGTATATGGAAATGTTGCACTACTCTGTCGTGTAGCTAGCTCTGTATATATGTACATTTTGGACTCGTCTGCCATTTACCTATCTCTCTGTACAGGGATGTGTTGGACTAATCTGCCATGTATGTAGCTCTCTGTATATGAACATATTGGACTTGTCTGCTATGTAGCTAGCTCTCTGTATATGGACATGTTGAACTCATCATCCATGTAGCCAGCTTTCTCTGTATGAACATACTGGACTCATCTGCTTTGTATCGAGACCTCTAAATATACACATGATGGACTCATCCGCCATGTAGCTAGTTCTCAGTATATGGACACGTTGGACTCATCTGCCATGTAGCTCAAACTCTGTATATGGAAATGTTGCACTACTCTGCCATGTTGCTATTTCTCTGGAAATGGATACATTAGACTCATACTCCATGTAGCTAGAACTCTATTTATGGAAATGTTGCACTACTCTGCCATGTAGCTAGTTCTCTGTATATGGACATATTTGACTCATCTGCCACGTAACTAACTCTCTGTATATGGACATGTTGGATTCATCTGCTATATAGGTATCTCTCTGTATATGAAGATATTGGACTTGTCTGCCATGTAGCTAGCCTTCTAAATAAACACATGTTGGACTTATCTGCCATGTAGTTAACAATCAGTATTATGGACATCTTGGACTCATCCGATATGTTGCCAACACTCTGTGTATGAACATGTTGGACTCATCTGTCTTGTAGCTAGCCCTCTAAATATACACATGCTGGACTCATCTGAAAAGTAGATAACTCTAAGTAAATGTACATGTGGACTCATCTGCCATGTAGCTAGATCCCTGTATATGGAAGTGTTGCACTACTCTGCCATGTAGCAAGCTCTCTGTATATGGAAACATTGGATTCATCTGCCATGTAGGAAGAATGCTGTATATGGAAATGTTGCACTCCTCTGCCATGTAGGTAGCTCCTTGTATATGGACATTTTGGACTCTATGCCATGAAGCTATCTCTCTGTACATGGATATGTTGGACTGATCTGCATGTAGGTAGCTGTCCGTATATGAACATATAGGATTTGTCTGCCATTTAGATAGATTTCAGGATATGGACATGATGGACTCATCAGCCATGTAGACTTTTCTCTGTATATGAACATGTTGGACTCATCTGCCTTCTAGTTAGCCCTGTAAATGTACACATGTTAGACTCATCTGCCATGTAGTTAACTCTCAGTATATACACATGTAGGACTCATCGTCCATGTACCCAGTATTCTGTATATGGACATGTTGGACTAGTCTGCCATATAGCTAACTCTCAGTATTTGGACACATTGGACTCATCTACCATGTAGCTAGAATTCTGTATATGGATATGTGGAACTACTCTGCCATGCAGCTAGCTCTTATTATATAGACACTTTGGATTCATCTTCCTTGTAGCTAGAACTCTGTATATGGAAGTGTTGCACTACTCTGCAATGTAGCTAGCACTCTGTATATTGACATGTTGGAATCATCTGCCATGTAGCTAGAATTCTGTATATGGAAATGCTGGACTACTCTGCCATGTAGCTAACTTTCAGTACATGGACACATTGGACTCACCTGCCATGAAGATATAACCCTGTATATGGAAATGTTACACTACTCTGACATGTAGCTAGCTCTCAATATATGGACACAATGGACTCATTTTCCATGTAGCTAGAACTCTGTATATGGAAATGTTGCACTACTCTGCCATGTAGCTATGTCTCTATATATGTACATTTTGGACTCGTGTCCTATTTAGCCAGCTCTCTTTACATGGACATGTTGGACTAATCTGCCATGTAGGTAGCTCATTGTATATGAAAATATTGGACATGTCTGCCATGTAGCTAGCTCTCTGTATATGGACATGTTATACTCATTAACCATGTACCCAGCTTTCTCTGTATGAATATGCTGGGCTCATCTGCTTTGTAGTGAGACCTCTAAATATACAAATGATGGATACATCCGCCATGTAGCTAGTTCTCAGAATATGGACATGTTGGACTCATATTCCATGTAGCTCGAACTCTGTATATGGAAATGTTGCACTACTCTGCCATGTTGCTATCTCACTGGACATGAATACGTTGGACTCATATTCCATGTAGCTAGAACTCTGTATATGGAAATGTTGCACTACTCTGCCATGGAGCTAGTTCTTTGTATATGGACATATTAGACTCACCTGCCACGTAACTAACTCTCTGTATATGGACATGTTGGACTCATCTGCTCTGTAGGTAGCTCTACTTATATGAAGATATTGGACTTGTATGATATGTAGCTAGCCCTCTAAATATACACATGTTGGACTCATCTGAAAAGTAGATAACGCTCAGTAAATGTACATGTGGACTCCTCTGCCAGCTAGATCCCTGTATATGGAAATGTTGCACTACTCTGCCTTGTAGCATGCTCTCTGTATATGGAAACATTGGACTCATCTGCCATGTAGATAGAAAGCTGTATATGGAAATGTTGCACTCCTCTGACACGTAGGTAGCTCTCTGTATATGTACATTTTGGACTCGTATGCCATGTACATGGATATGTTGGACTGATTTGCATGTAGGTAGCTTTCTGTATATGAACATATAGGACTTGTCTGCCATTTAGATAGTTTTCAGGATATGGACATGTTGGACTCATCTGCTCTGTAGGTAGCTCTCCTTATATGAAGATATTGGACTTGTCTGATATGTAGCTAGCCCTCTAAATATACACATGTTGGACTCATCTGAAAAGTAGATAATGCTCAGTAAATGTACATGTGGACTCCTCTGCCATGTAGCTAGATCACTGTATATGGAAATGTTGTACTACTCTGCCATGTAGCAAGCTCTGTGTATATGGAAACATTGGACTCATCTGCCATGTAACTAGAACTCTGTATATGGAAATGTTGCACTATTCTGCCATGGAGCTAGTTCTTTGTATATGGACATATTAGACTCACCTGCCATGTAACTAACTCTCTGTATATGGACATGTTGGACTCATCTGCTCTGTAGGTTGTTGTTATGTG
>NW_006408993.1:113079-119020 GCF_000296735.1 Chrysochloris asiatica | reverse complement strand
GTATGATATGTAGCTAGCCCTCTAAATATACACATGTTGGACTCATCTGAAAAGTAGATAACGCTCAGTAAATGTACATGTGGACTCCTCTGCCATGTAGCTAGATCCCTGTATATGGAAATGTTGCACTACTCTGCCATGTAGCAAGCTCTCTGTATATGGAAACATTGGAATCATCTGCCATGTAGATAGAAAGCTGTATATGGAAATGTTGCACTCCTCTGACACGTAGGTAGCTCTCTGTATATGTACATTTTGGACTCGTATCCCATGTACATGGATATGTTGGACTGATCTGCATGTAGGTAGCTTTCTGTATATGAACATATAGGACTTGTCTGCCATTTAGATAGTTTTCAGGATATGGACATGATGGACTCATCAGCCAAGTAGCCAGTTCTCTGTATATGAACATGTTGGACTCATCTGCCTTCTAGTCAGCCCTGTAAAGATAAAAATGTTAGACTCATCTGCCATGTAGCTAACTCTCATTATATGCACATGTTGGACTCATCAGCCATGTGACTAGTACTCTGTATATGGACATGTTGAAATACTCTGCCATATAGCTAACTCTCAGTATTTGGACATGTTGGACTCATCTACAAAGTAGCTAGAATTCTGTATATGGATATGTTGTACTACTCTGCCATGCAGCTAGCTCTCAGTATATAGACACGTTGGACTCATCTGTCAGGTAGCTAGAACTCTGTATATGGAAATGTTGCACTACTCTGCAATGTAGCTTGCTCTCTGGATATGGACATGTTGGACTCATCTGCCATGTAGCTAGAATTCTGTATATGGATATGTTGGACTACTCTGCCATGTAGCTAACTCAAAGTATATGGACATATTGGACTCACCTGCCATGGAGATACAACCCTGTATATGGAAATGTTGTACTATTCTGCCATGTAGCTAGCTCACAATATATGGACATGATGGGCTCATTTGCCATGTAGCTAGAACTCTGTATATGGAAATGTTGCACTACTCTGCCATGTAGCCAGCTCTCTATATATGTACATTTTGGACTCGTCTGCCATTTAGATAGCTCTCTGTACATGGATATGTTGGACTAATCTGCCATGTAGGTAGCTCTCTGTATATGAACATGTTGGACTTGTCTGCCATGTATCTAGCTCCTGTATGTGGACATGTTGGGCTCATTAACCAGGTAGCCAGCTCTCTCTGTATGAACATGTTAGAATCATCTGCTTTGTATCGATCCCTCTAAATTTACACATGTTGGAGTCATCTGCATGTAGCTAACTCACAGTATATGGACATGTTTGACTCATCTGCCATGTAGCTAAAACTCTGTATATGGAAATGATGCACTATTCTGTCATGTAGCTAGCCCATTCTGTAGGGGTATTTTGGATTCGTCTGCCAAGTAGTTAGCTCTCTGTACAAGGATATGCTGGATTGAGCTTCAGGTAGGTAGCTCTCTGTTTTGGAAAATATTGGACTTGTCAACCATGTACCTCGTACACTGTATATGGACATGTTTGACTACTCTGCCTTATTGCAAACTTTCAGTATATGGACACGTTGTACTTATCTGTCATGTAGCTAGAATTCTGTATATGGATATGTTGGACTACTCTGCCATTTAGCTAGCTCTCAGTATATGGACACGTTGGACTTATCTGCCATGTATCTAGAACTCTGTATATGGAAATGATGCACTATTCTGCCATGTAGCTAGCCCTCTGTGTATGGATATTTTGTACTCGTCTGCCGTGTAGTTAGCTCTATGTACATGGATATGTTGGATTGATCTCCAGGTAGGTAGGTCCCTGTTTATGAAGATATTGGACTTGTCTGCCATGTAGCTAGCTCTCAGGTTATGGACATGGTGGACTCATCAGCCATATAACCAGCTCTTTGTATATGAACATGTTGGACTCATCGGCCTTCTAGTAAGCCCTCTAAATATACACGTTAGACTCATCTGCCAGGTAGCTATCTCAATATATGCACATGTTGGGCTCATCAGCCATGTAGCTTGTACTCTGTATATGGACATGTTTGCCTACTCTGCCATAGAACTAAATCACAGTATATGGACATTTTGGACTCATCAGCCATGCATCCAGCTCTCTGTGTATGAACATATTGGACTAATATGTCTTGTAGCTTGCTCTTAGTATCCATATACGATGTAGCAAGAATTCTGCATATGGAAACCTTAGACTCATCTGACTTGTAGCTAGCCCTCTATATATATACATGTTGGATTCATCTGCCATGTAACTAGCTCTAATTATATGGACAAGTTTGACTAACCTGCCATATAGCTAGAACTCTGTATATGGAAATGTTACAATAGTCTGCCATGTTGCTTGCTCTGTGTATATGGACATTTTAGACTCATCTGACATGTAGGTAGCTCTCTGTACTTGGATATGTTGGACTGATCTGCAACGTAGGTAGCTTTCTGTGTATGAACATATTGAACTTGTCTGCCATGTAGCTAGCTTTCTGTACATTTTGGACTCATCTGCCATGTAGCTATCTCTCTGTACATGGATATGTTGGACTGATCTGCCATGTAGGTGGCTCTCTGTATATGAGCATATAGGACCTGTCTGCCATGTAGCTAGCTCTCAGGATATGGACATGTTGGACTCATGACCCATGTAGCCAACTCTCTATATATGAACATGTTGGACTCATCTGCCTTCTAGTGAGCCCGCTAAATATACACGTTAGACTCATCTGATATGTAGCTAACTCACAGTGTATGCACATGTTGAACTCATCAGCCATGTAGGTATTACTCTGTATATGAACACATTGGACTCATCTGTCATGTACCTAGAACTCTGTATATGGCAATGTTGCACTATTCTGTCATGTAACTAGCACTCTCTATATGGAAAAGTTAGAATCATCTGCCATGTTGCTAGTACCCTGTATATGGAAATGTTGCACTACTCTGCCATGTATCCTGTCCTCTGTATATGGACATAATGGCTTTGTCTGTCATGTAGCTAGCTCTGTATATGGATCTGTTGGAATGATCAGTCATATAGGCAGCTCTGTATATATGAAGATATTGGACTTGTCTGCTATGTATCTAGCTTTCTGTATATGGACATGTTGGACTCATCTGCATTGTGGCTAGTACTGTGTATAAGGGCATGTTGGACTACTGTGTCATGTAGCTAGCTCTCAGTTTATTGACACATTGGACTAATCTGCCATGTAGCTAGAACTCTTTGTATGGAAATGTTGCACTCCTCTGCCACATAGCTAACTCCCTGTATATGGGCATTTTGGACACATATGCCATGAAGCTAGCTCTCTGTACATGGATATGTTGGAGTGATCTGCAAAGAAGGTAGCACTCTGTATATGAAGATATCGGAATTGTCTGCCATGAAGCTAGCTCTTTATAAATGGATATGTTCTACTCATCAGCCATGCATCCAGCTCTCTCGGTATGAACATGTTGGACTCATCTGCCTTGTATCTTTCTCTTAATATATGGACACGCTGGACTCGTATTACATGTAACTAGATTCCTGTATATGGAAATGATGCACTCCTTTGCCATGTAGCTGACTCTCTGTATATAGACATTTTGGCCTTGTCTGCCATGTAGCTATCTCTCTGTACATGGATATGTTGGATTGATCTGCAATGTAGGTAGCTCTCTGTATAAGAACATATTGGACTTGTCTCCCATGTAGCTAGCTCTCAGTATATGGACATGTTGGAGTCATCAGCCATGTATCCAGCTCTCTGTATATGAACATGTTGGACTCATCTGCCTTCTATCAAGCCCTCTAATTATACACATGTTGGACTCATCTGCCATGTAGCTACTCGCAGTATATGGACATGTTGGACTTATCTGCCATGTAGCTAGTGCTCTGTACAAGGACATGTTGGAATACTCTGCCATATAGCTAGCTCTCAGTATATGGACACATTGGACTCATTTTCCATGTAGCTAGAACTCACTATATGGACTTTTTGTATTAATCTGCCATGTAGCTAGCTCTCAGTATATGGACGTGTTTGACTCATCTGTTATGTAGCTAGAATTCTGTATCTGGTAAGGTTGCATTACTCTTCAATGTAGCTAGCATACTGTATATGAACACGGTGGACTCATCTGCCATGTAGATAGAACTCTGTATATGGACTTGTTGGATTACTCTACCATATAGCTAGCTCTCAGTATATGGACATGTTGGACTCATCTGCTATGTAGCTAGAAGTCTGTATCTGAAAATGTTGCACTATTATGTAATGTAGCTACCACACTGAATATGGACACATTGAACTCATCTGCCATGCAGCTAGAACTCTATATATGGAATTGTTGGATTACTCTGACATGTATCTAGCTCTCAGTATATGGACACGTTGTTCTCATGTGCCATATAGCCAGAACTCTGTATATGGAAATGTTGCACTACTCTGCCATGTAGCTATCTCTCTATATATGTACATTTGAACTCGTCTCCCATGTAGCTAGGTCTTTGTACATGGATATGTTGAACTGATTTGCCATGTAGGTAGCTCTCTGTATATGAACATATTGGTCACACGAGCCATGTAGCCAGCTGTGTATGAACATGTTGGACTCATCTGCCTTGTAGCTCGCACTCTAAATATACACATGTTGGACTCATCTTCCATGTAGCTAACTCTCAGTATATGGATATGTTGGACTCATCTGCCATATAGCTAGAACTCTGTATATGGAAATATTGCACCACTCTGCCATGTAGCTAGCTCTCTGTATGTGTACATTTTGGACTCACCTGCCATGTATCGATCTCTCTGTACATGGATATGTTGAACTGATCTGCCGTGTAGTTAGCTCTCTGTATATGAACATATAGGATCTGTCTGCCATGTAGCTAGCTCTCAGGATATGGACACGTTGACCTCATCAGCCAAGTAGCCAGCTCTTTGTATATGAACGTGTTGGATATATCTGCCTTCTAGTGAGCCCTCTAAATATACACGTTAGACTCATCTGCCAGGCAACTAACTCAATATATGCACATGTTGGGCTCATCAGCCATGTAGCTACTACTCTGTATATGAACATGTTTGCCTACTCTGCCATAGAGCTAACTCTCAGTATATGGACATTTTGGACTCATCAGCCATGCATCCAGCACTCTCAGTATGAACATGTTGGACTCATCTGCCTTGAAGCTTGCTCTTAGTATATGGATACGGTGGTCTCATATACCATGTAGCAAGAATTCTGTATATGGACACCTTAGACTCATCTGACTTGTAGCTAGCCCTCTTTATATACACATGTTGAATTCATCTGCCATGTACCTAGCTCTCATTATATGGACACGTTTGACTCATTTGCCATGTAGGTAGAACTCTGTATATGGAAATGTTGCACTACTCTACCATGTAGCTAGCTCTCTGTATATGGACATTTTAGACTCATCTGCCATGTAGCTAGCTCTCTGTACATGGTTATGTTGGACTGATATGCCATATAGGTAGCTCTCTGTATATGAACATATTGGACTTGTCTGCCATGTATCTAGCTCTCTGTGTATGGACATATTGGACTCATCAGCCATGTAGCCCTCTCTCTATATATGAACATGTTGGACTCATCTGCCTTGTAGCTAGTACTCTGTATATGGACATGTTGTACTACTCTGCCCTGTAGCTAGCTCTCAGTATATGGACACGATGGACACATCTGCCATGTAGCTAGAACTCTGTATATGGAAATGATGCACTATTCTGCCATGTAGTTAGCCCTTTCTGTATGGATATTTTGGATTTGTCTGTCATGTAGTTAGCGCCCTGTACATGGATATGTTGGATTGATCTCCAGGTAGGTTGTTGTTGTTGTCAGGTGCCATCGAGTTGGAACCGACTCATAGCGACTCCATGCACAGCAGAACGAAACAATGTTCGATCCTGGGCCAAC
>NW_006408993.1:109605-112801 GCF_000296735.1 Chrysochloris asiatica | reverse complement strand
AAAACACAATGGCCTGGGTCAGGCGCACCCTAGTCCTCAAGCTGACATCTCTGCTCTTCATAAACAGGTAGGTAGCTCCCTGTTTATGAAGATATTGGACTTGTCTGCCATGTACCTAGTGATCTGTATATGGACATGTTTGACTACTCTGCCTTATTGCTAACTTTCAGTGTATGGACACATTGTACTTATCTGCCATGTAGCTAGAATTCTGTATATGGATATGTTGGACTACTCTGCCATGTAGCTAAAACTCAGAATATGGACACATTGGACTTACCTGTTAGGGAGTTACAACCCTGTATATGGAAATGTTGCACTACTCTGCCATGTAGCTAGCTCTCAATATATGGACACGACGGACTCATTTGCCATGTAGCTCACTCTCTGTGTATAGATATTTTGGACTCGTCTGTCATGTAGTTAGCTCTCTGTACATGGATATGTTGGATTGACCTCCAGGTAGGTAGCTCCCTGTTTATGAAGATATTGGACTTGTTTGCCATGTAGCTAGTTCTCTGTATATGGACTTGTTGAACTCATCAGCCATGTAGAAAACTCTCTCTGTATGAACATGTTGGACTCATCTGCCTTGTAGCTAGCCATCTAAATATTCACAATTTGGATTCATATGCCATGTGGCTAGCTCTCAGTATATGGACATGTTTGACTTATCTGCTATGTACCTAGAATCCAGTATATAGACATGTTGGACCACTCTGCCATGTTGCTAGCTTTCTGTACATGGATACGTTGGACTCATCTGCCATGTAGCTAGAACTCTGTATATGGAAATGTTGCAGTACTCTGCCATGTATCTAGCTCTCTGTATATGTACATTTTGGGACTTGTCAGCCATGACACTATCTCTCTGTGCATGCATATGTTGGACTGATCTACCATGTTAGTAGCTCTCTATATTTGAACATATACGACTTGTCTGCCATGTAGCTAGCTCCCAGGATATGGACATTTTGGACTCATCAGCCATGTACCCAGATCTCTGTATATGAACATGTTGGACTCACCTGCCTTCTTTTGAACCCTCTAATATACACATGTTAGAGTCATCTGCCATGTAGCTAACTCTCAGTATATGTAGAAGTTGGACTCGTCAGCCATGTACCTAGTACTTTGTATATGGGCGTATTGGATTACTCTGCCATATAGCTAACTTTCATTATATGGACACATTGGACTTATCTGCCACGTAGTTAGAATTCTTTATATGATCATGTTGGATTACTCTGCCATGCAGCTAGCTCACTGTATATATACATGTTGGACTCATCTGCCCTGTAGCTAGAACACTGTATATGGAAATGTTGCACTACTCTGCAATATAGCTATCTCTCTGTATATGGACACCTTGGACTCATCTGCCATGTCGCTAGAACTCTGTATATGGATGTGTTGGACTACTCTGCCATGTAGCTAAGTATCAGTATATGGACACGTTGGACTCACCTGCCATGGAGATAGAACTCTGTATATGGATATGTTGGACTACTCTGCATGTAGCTAACTCTCAGTATATGGACACGTTGGAGTCATCTGCCATGTAGCTACAACCCTGTATATGAAAATGTTGCACTGCTCTGTCATGTAGCTAGCTGTCTGTATATGTACAGTTTGGACTAGTCTGCCATTTAGCTATCTCTCTGTACATGGACATGTTAGACAGATCTGCCCTGTAAGTAGCTCTCTGTAGAGGAACATATAGGACTTGTCTGTCACATAGCTAGCTCTCAGGATATGGATATTTTGGACTCATCTGCCATGTAGCCAGCTCTCTGAGTATGAACAAGTTGGGCTCATCTGCCTTCTATCCAGACCTCTAAATATACAAATGCTAGACTCAACTGCTATGTAACTAACTAACAGTATATGCACATGTTGGACTCATCAGCCATGTGGCTGGTACTCTGTATATGGACACATTGGACTCATCTGCCATGTAGCTAGAACTCTGTATATGGACATTTTAGACTCATCTGCCATGTAGCTAGCTTTCAGTACATGTATATGATGGACTGATCTGCTATGTGGGTCACTCTCTGTGTATGAACATATTGGACTTGTCTGCCATGTAGCTGGCTCTCTGTATATGGACATGTTGGACTCATCAGCCATGCAGCCAATTCTCTGTATGAACATGTTGGACTAATCTGCCTTGTTATGAGGCTTCTATATATATATATGAATGTTGGTATCATCTGCCATGTAGCTAACTCTCAGTACATGGACATGTTTTAACCATCGGCCATGTGGTTAGTACTCTGTATATGGACATGTTGGACTCATCTGCCATGTAGCTAGCTCTCAGTATATGGAAAAGTTGGAAACATCTGCCTTGTAGCTAGAAATCTGTATATGGAAATGTTGCACTACACTGCCATGTAGCTAGCTTTCTGTATATGGACATTTTGAACTCCTCTGTCATGTAGCCATCTCTCTGTACATGGATATGTTTCATTGCTCTACCATGTACGTACCTCTCTGTATATGAAGATATTCGACTTGTCTTCCATGTAGCTAGATATCTGTATATATTGGACTCATCAGTCATCTAAACAGCTCTCTCTGTAAAAACACGTATGACTTATCTGCCTTGTAGCTAGCCCTCTAAATAGACACTCATTGGATTAATCTGCCATGTAGGTAGCTCTCAGCACACGAACATGTTTGACTCATTTGCCAAGTAGCTAGAACTCTGTACATGTATATGTTGGAATGATCAGTCATGTAGGTAGCTCTGCATATATGAAGATATTGGACTTGTATGCCATGTATCTAGCTTTCAGTATATGGACATGTTGGACTCATCAGCCATGTAGCTAGTATTCTGTAAATGGACATGTTGGACTACTCTGCCATATAACTAACTCTCAGTATATGGATATGTTGAACTTATTAGTCATTCAGCCAGCTCTTTGTGTATGAACATGTTGGACTCATCTGTCTTGTAGCTTTCTCTTAGTATATGGACACATTGGTCTCATATACCATGTAGCACGAATTCTGTATATGGACACCTTGGAATCAATTGACTTGTAGCAACCCTCTGTACATACACATGTTGGATTCATCTGCCATGTATCTAGCTCTCATTATATGGACATGTTTGATTCATCTGCCATGTAGATAGAACTCTGTATATGGCAATGTTGCACTATTCTGCCATGTAGCTAGCTCT
>NW_006408993.1:101240-109230 GCF_000296735.1 Chrysochloris asiatica | reverse complement strand
ACATTTTGGACTCGTCTGCCATGAAGCTATCTCTCTGTACATGGATATGTTGGACTGTTGTGCCATTTAGGTAGCTCTCTGTATAAGAATATATAGGACCTGTCTACCATGTAGCTAGCTCTCAGTATATGGTCATGTTGGACTCATCAACCATGTAGTCAGCTCTCTGTATATGAATGTGTTGGACTCATCTGCCTTCTAGTGAGCCCTCTAAATATACACATGCTAGATTCATCTGCCAGGTAGCTAACTCAATATTTGCACATGTTGGAATCATCAGCCATGTGACTGGTACTCTGTAAATGTACATGTTTGACTACTCTGCCATATAGCTTACTCTCAGTATATGGACATGTTGGACTCATTAGTCATGCAGCCAGCTCTGTGCATGAACATGTTGGACTCATCTGTCTTGTAGCTTGCTCTTAGTATATGGACACGTTGGACTCATCTGCCACATAGTTAGAACTCTGTATATGGAAATGTTGCACTCTCTGCCATGTAGCTAGCTCTCTGTATATGAACACTTGGACTCATCTGCCTTGTAGGTAAACCTCTGCATATGGAAATGTTTCACTACTCTGCCATGTAGCTAGCTCTCTGTTTATGGACATTTTAGACTCGTCTGCCATGTAGGTAGCTCTCTGTACATGGATATTTGGACTGATCTGCTATTTCGGTAGCTCTCTGTATATGAAAATATTGGACTTGTCTGCATGTAGCTAGCCCTCTAAATATACACATTTTGGATTTATCTGCTATGTAGCTAATTCTCAGTATATGGACACGTTGGACTCATATGCCTTGTAGCTAGAACACTGTATATGGTAATGTTGCACTACTCTGCCATGTAGCTAGCTCTCAGTATATGGACACGTTGGACTCATCTGCCATGTACCTAGAATTCTGTATGAGAAAATGTTGCACTATCCTGCTATGAAGCTAACTTTATGTAAATGATCATTTTGGACTCGTCTGCCATGTAGCTTGCTCTCTGTACATGGATATGTTGGACTGATTTGCCATGTAGGTAGTTCACTGTATATGAACATATTGGACTTGTCTGCTATATAGCTAGCTCTCAATATATAGACATGCTGGACTCGTCAGCCATGTCATCAGCTTTCTCTGTATGAACATGTTGGTCTCATGTGTCTTGTAATGATCCCTCTAAATATACACAGGTTGGATTCATCTGCCATGTAGCTAGCTCTCGGCATATGGACATGTTTGACTCATCTGCAAAGTAGCTAGAAGTCTGTATATGGAAATGTTGCACTTCTCGGCCATTTTGCTAGCTCTCCTTACATGGATAGGTTGGACTCATATTCCATGTAACTAGAACTCTGTATATCGAAATGTTGCACTACTCTGCCATGTAGCTAGCTCTCTGTGTGTGAAAATGTTGGACTCATCTGCCTTAGAGCGAGCCCTCTGAATATACACATATTGGACTCATCTGCCATGTAGTTAACTCTCAGTATATGGGTATGTTGGACTCCTCTGCCATGTAGCTAGTACTCTGTATATGGAAATGTTGGACTACTCTGCCACGCAGCTGACTCTCACTATATGGACACATTGGACACATCTGCCATGTAGCTAGAACCCTGTACATGGCAATGTTGCACTATTCTGCCATGTAGCTATCTCTCTCTATATGGACATGTTAGACTCTTCTGTCATGTAGCTAGCACCCTGTATATGGACATGTTGCACTAATCTTCCATGTGGCTAGCTCTCAGTATATGGACACGTATGAAGCATCTGCCATGTAGCTAGAACTCTGTATGAGGAAATGTTGTACTACTCTGTTATGAAGTTAGCTTTATGTATATGAACATTTTGGACTCATCTGCCATGTAGCTAGCTCTCTGTACATGGATATGTAGTACTGATTTGCCATGTAGGTAGCTCATTGTATATGAACATATTGGACTTGTCTGCCATATAGCTTGCTCTCAGTATATAGACAAGTTGGACTCATCAGCCATGTAGTCTGCTCTTTCTGTATGAACATGTTGGTCTCATCTGTCTTGTATCGAGCCTTCCAAATATACACATGTTGGACTCATATGCCATGTAGCAAACTCTCAGTATATGGACATGTTGGACTCATCTGCCATTTAGCTACTACTCTGTATATGGACATGTGGGACTACTCTGCCATGTAGCTAACTCTCAGTATATGGACATGTTTGACTCATCTGCCATGTAGCTCGAACACTGTATATAGAAATGTTGCACTACTCTGTCATGTAGCTAGCTCTCTGTATATGGAAACGTTGGACTCATCTGCCATGTAGCTAAAACTCTGCATATGGAAATGTTGAACGACTCTGCCATTTATCTAGCTGTCTATATATGGACATTTTGGAATCCTCTGCCATGTAGCTATCTCTCTGTACATGGATATGTTGGACAGATCTGTCATGATGTAGCTCTCTGTATATGAACATATTGGATTTGTCTGAGATGTAGCTAGTTCTCAGTATATGGACATGTTGAACTCATCAGGCATGTAGCCAGCTCTCTGTATGTGAACATCTTGTAATCATCTGCCTTCTAGCTCTCAGTATAAGGACATGTTGGACTTACCTGCCCTGTAGCTAACTCTCAGTATATGGACAAGTTGGAATCATCTGTCATGTAGCTAGAACTCTGCATATGTACATGTTGGATTACTCTGTCTTATCACTAACCCTCAGTATATGGACACATTGGACTCATCTACCATGTAGCTAGAACTCTGTATCTGGACATGTTGGACTCCTCTGCCATGTAGCTAGCTTTCAGTATATGGACACATTGGACTCGTATTCCGTGTAGCTAGAACTCTGTATATTGACATGTTGCACTACTCTGCCATGATGCTAGCTCTCTGTATGTGAACATTTTGAACTCGTCTGCCATGTAGCTAGGTCTCTGTACATGGATATGTTGGACTGATCTGCGATGGAGGTAGCTCTCTGTATGCCAACATATTGGACTTGTCTGCCATGTAGCAGCTCTCAGTATTAGGACATGTTGGACTCATTAGCCATGTAGCAAGCTCTCTGTCTATAAACATGTTGGACTCATCTGCCTTGTATCTTCTACTCATTTTATACACATGTTGGATTAATTTGCCATGTAGCTAACTCTCAGTATACGGACACGTTGGACTCATCTGCCATGTAGCTAGTAGTCTGTATGTAGACATGTTGGACTACTCTGCTCTGTAACTAGTTTCAGTGTATGTACATGTTGGAGTCATCTGCCATGTAGCTAGAAATCTGTATATGGAAATATTGCAAAACTCTGCCATGTAGCTCTCTCTATCTACATGGAAAGAGATGTATGTTGGACAGATCTGCTATGTCGGTAACTCTCTGTATATGAAGATATGGGACTTGTCTGTCATATATTTAGCCCTCTAAATATACACATGTAGGACTCATCTGCATTGTAATTATAACTCTGTGTATGGACATGTTGGACTACTCTGACATATAGCTAACTCTCAATATATGGACACGTTTAACTCATCTGCCATGTAGATAGAACTCTGTATATGGACATGTTGGAGTACTCTGCCAAGTAGCTAGCTTTAAGTATATGGACACATTGTGCTCCTCTGCCATGTAGCTAGAAATCTGTATATGGATATGTTTCACAACTCTGCAAAGTAGCTAGCTCTCTTTACATGGACACATTGGACCCATGTGCCATGTAGCTACACCTCTGTATATGGAAATGGTGGAGTATTCTGCCATCTAGCTAGTTCTCTTTATATGGACATGTGGAACTCATCGGCCATGTAGCCAGTTTTCAGGGTATGAACTTGTTGGACTCATCTGCCTTGTAGCTAACCCTCTAAATATACACATGTTGAATTCATCTGCCATGTAGCCAGCTAGTCCTCTATATATTCATACGTTGGACTCATCTGCCATGTAGCTAACTCTAAGTATATGGACATGTTGGTCTCATCTGCCATGTAGCTATGTATCAGTATATCGACATGTTGGGCTCATCTGCCATGTACTAGCACTCTGTATATGGACATGTTGGACTACTCTGCCATGTAGCTAGGTCTCTGTATATGGACATTTTAGACTCATCTGCCATGTAGCTAACAGTCAGTATATGCACATGTTGAGTTCATCTGCTTTGTAGCCATCACTCTGTGTATGAACGTGTTGGTCTCATCTGCCTTGTAGCAAGCCCTCTAAATATACTCATGTTTGACGCATCTGCCATGTAGCTAACTTTCAGTATATGTTGTACTCATCTGCCATGTAGATAGTACTGTGTATATGGAAATGCTGCACAACTCTGCCATGTAGCTAGCTCTCTATATATGTTCATTTTGGACTCATCAGCCATGTAGCTATCTCTCTGTGCATGGATATGTTGGACTGATCTTCCATGTAGGTAGCTCTCTGTATATGAACATATTGGACTCATCTGCCTTGTAGACAGCCCTCTAAATATACAAATGTTGATTTCATCTGCCATGTAGCTAGCTCTCTATATATGTTCATTTTGGACTCATCAGCCATGTAGCTATCTCTCTGTGCATGGATATGTTGGACTGATCTTCCATGTAGGTAGCTCTCTGTATATGAACATATTGGACTTGTCTGTCATGTAGCTAACTCTCAGTATATAGACATGTTGGACTCATCAGCCTTGTAGACAGCCCTCTAAATATACAAATGTTGATTTCATCTGCCATGTAGCTAGCTCTCAGTATTTGGACATGTTTGACTCATCTGCCATGTAGTGAGAACTCTGTATATGAAAATGTTACACTACTCTGCTATGTAGCTAACTCTCTGTATATAGACATGTTGAACTCATCTGCCATGTAGCTAGAACTTTGTATATGGAAATGTTACACTACTCTGCCATATTGCTAGCTCTCTTTACATGGACACGTTGGACTCATATTCCATGTAGCTAGAACTCTGTATATGGAAATGTTGCACTACTGTGCCATATAGCTAGCTCTCTGTATATGAAAATGTTAGACTCATCTACCTTAGAGTGAGACCTCTGAATATACACATGTTGGACTCATCTGCCATGTAGTTAACTCTCAGTATATGGGCATGTTGGACTCATCTGCCATGTAGCTAGTACTATGTATATGGACATGTTGGACTACTCTGACATGTAGCTAGCTTTCTGTATATGGACTCATTGGACTCCTCTGCCATGTAGCTAGAACCCTGTATATGGAAATGTTGCACTACTCTGCCATGCATCCAGCTCTCTGTATATGGGCATATTGGCTTCATCTTTCATATAGCTAGCTCTCTGTATATAGATAAGTTGGAATGATATACATGTTGGTCATGTTGGTAGCTCTGTATATATGAAGATATTGGACTTCTCTGCCATGTATCTAGCTTTCTGTTTATGGACATGTAGGACTCATCAGCCATGTAGCCAGCTCTTTGTGTATGAACATGTTGGAATCATCTGCCATGTTGCTAAACCTCAGTATATGGACATGTTGGTCTCATCTGCAATGTAGCTAGTACTCTGTATAAGGATATGTTGGACTACTGTGCCATGTAGCTAGCTCTCATTATATGGACACATTGGACTACTCTGCCATGTAGCTAGAACTCTTTGTATGGAAATGTTTCACTCCTCTGCCTTGTAGTGAAATCTCTGTATATGGAGCTAGCTCTCTGTAAAACGATATGTTGGAGTGATTTGCAAAGTAGGTAGCACTGTGTATATGAAGATATTGCAATTGTTGGCCATGAAGCTAGCTCTCTGTAAAAGGACATGTTGGACTGATCAACCATGCATCCAGCTCTCTTTGTATGAACATGTTGGAACTATACCTTGTAGTTTGCTCTTAGTATATGGACAATTTGGACTCATCTGCCATGTAACTAGAATTCTGTATATGGAAATGTTGCACTACTTTCTAATGTATCTAGCTCTTTGTATATGGACACATTGGACGCATCTGGCATGTAGGTAGAACTCTGCATATGGAAATGTTGCACTACTCTGCCATGTAGTTAGGTCTCTGTATATGGACATTTAGACTCATCTGCCATGTAGCTAGTTATCTTTGCATGGTTATGTTAGACTAATCTTCTAAGTAAGTAGCTCTCTGTATATGAAGATATTGGACTTGTCTGCCATGTAGCTAGCCATCTAATTATGCACATATTGAACTCATCTACCACGTAGCTAACACTCAGTATGGGTATGTGTTGGATTCATCTGCCATGTAGCCAGCACTCTGTGTATGAACATGTTGGTCTCATCTGCCTTGTAGTGAGCCCTCTAAATATACACATGTTTGACTCATCTGCCATATAGCTAACTTTCAGTATATTTGGACTCATCTGCCATGTACTAGTACTCTGTATAGGGACATATTGGACTACTCTGCCATGTAGCTATCTCTCTGTTCATTTATATGTTGGACTGATCTTCCATGTAGTTAGCTCTCTGTATATGAACATATTGGACTTGTCTGCCATATAGCTAACTCTCAATACATGGACATGTTGCACTACTCTGCCATGTAGCTAGCTCTCTGTGTATGAAAATGTTGGACTCATCTGCTATAGATTGAGCCCTCTGAATATACACATGTTGGACTCATCTGCCATGTAGCTAACTCTCAGTATATGGGCATGTTGGACTCATCTGCCATGTAGCTAGTACTATGTACATGGACATGTTTGACTACTCTGCCATGTAGCTAGCTTTCAGTATATAGACTCACTGGACTAGTCTGCCATTAAGTTAACTCTCTATACATGGATATGTTGGACTGATCTGCCATGTAGGTAGCTCTCTGTATGTGAACATATTGAACTAGTCTGCCATATAGCTAGCTCTCTGTATATGGACATGTTGAACTCATCAGTCATGTAGCCAGCTCTCTCTTTATAAATATGTTGAACTTATCTGCCTTGTAGCTAGCCCTCTAAATATACACATGTTGGATTCATTTGCCTTGTAGCTAGCTCTCATTATATGGACATGTTGGACTCATATTCCATGTAGCTAGATCCCTGTATATGGAAATGTTGCTCTACTCTGCCATGTAGCTAGCTCTCTTTATGTGGACACGTTGGACTCATCTGTTACCTAGGTAGTACCCAGTATATGGAAATGTTGCACTACTCTCGCATGTATCCATCTCTCTTTATAAGGACATATTGGCCTCGTCTGTCACATAGCTAGCTCTCTGTACATGGATATGTTGCAATGATTAGTCATGTAGATAGCTCTGTATATATAAAGATATTTGACTGCTCTGCCATGTAGCTAGCCCTCTGTATATGGATATGTTGGACTCAATATTCATGCAGCCAGCTCTCTATGTATGAACATGTTGAATTCATCTGCCTTGTAGCTAGCCCTCTAGATATACACATGTTGGAATCATCTGTCATTTAGCTAGCTCCCAGTATATGGACATGTTGGATTCCTCAGCCATGGAACAGGCTCTCTGTGTATGAACATGATGTATTCATCTGCCCTGTATCTTGGCCTCTAAATATACACATGTTGGACTCATCAATCACGCAGCCAGATCCCTCTGTATGAACATCTTGGACTCATCTGCCTTGTAGCTTGCTGTTAGTATTTGGACACTTTGGACTCATCTGCCATGTAGCTAGAACTCTGTATATGGGAATGTTGCACTATTCTGCAATATAGCTAGCTCTCTGTATATGGAATCGTAGGACTTATCTGTCATGTAGGTAGAACTCTGCATATGGAAATCGTGCACTAATCTGACATGTAGCTATGTCTCTGTATATGGACATTTTAGACTCATCTGCCATGTAGCTAGCTCTCTGTACATGGATATGTTGGACTGATCTTCTATGTAGGCTTCTCTCTGTATATTAAGATATTGGATTTGTCTGCCATGTAGCTAGCCCTCTAAATATACATATGTTGGACTCATCTGCCACATAGGTAACAATCAGTATATGGATATGTTGGATTCATCTGC
>NW_006408993.1:99922-101035 GCF_000296735.1 Chrysochloris asiatica | reverse complement strand
AGCTCTCTGTGTATGAACATGTTGGACTCATCTGCCTTGTAGCTAGCCCTCCAAATATACACATGTTTGACTCATCTGAAAATTAGATAACTTTCAGTATATGGACATGTTGGACTCATCTGCCATGTAGCTAGAACTCTGTATATGGACATGTTGGGATACACTGCCATGTAGTTAGCTCTCAGTATACGGACACGTTGGACTCATCTGCTATGTAGCTAGAATGCTGTATACGGAAATGTTGCACTACTCTGCCATGTAGCTAGCACTCTGTATATTTTCATTTTGGACTTGTCAGCCATGTATCTATCTCTCTGTACATGGATATGTTGGACTGCTCTGCCATGTAGTTAGCTCTCTATATATGAACATATAGGACTTGACTTCCATGTAGCTAGCTCTCAGTACATGAACATGTTGGACTCATCTGCCATGTAGCTAGCTCTCATTATATGCACATGTTGGACTCATCTGACATGTAGCTAATTCTCAGTATATCGACATGTTGGAGTCATCTGCCTGTAGCTAGTACTTTGTATATGCACAAGTTGGACTACTCTGCCATGTAGCTAAGTTCCAGAATATGGTCATGTTGGACTCATCTGTCATGTAGCTAGAACAATGTATATGGAAATATTGCACTACACTCCATGTAGCTAGGTCTCTGTATATGGACATTTTGGACTCATCTGCCATGTAGCTAGCTCTCTGTGCATGGATATGTTGGACTGATCTGGAATGTAGGTAGCTCTCTGTATATGAATGTATAGGACTTGTCTGCCATGCAGTTAGCTCTCTGAATATGTACATGTTGGACTCATCAGCCATGTAGCCAGCTCCCTTTGTATGAATATGATGGACTTATCTGCCTTGAAGCTAGTCCTCTATATATACAAATGTTGGATTCATCTGCCATTTAGCTAGAACTCTGTATATTGAAATTTCGCACTACTCTGCCATGCAGCTAGCTCTTTGTTGTGGATATTTGGACTTGTATGCCATGTAGCTAGCTCTCTGTACATGGATCTGTTGGACTGATCTGCCATGTAGGTAGCTCTCTGTATATGAACATATTGTACTTGTCTGCCATGTAGCTAGCTCTCTGTATATGGA
>NW_006408993.1:94286-99822 GCF_000296735.1 Chrysochloris asiatica | reverse complement strand
GTCTGCCATGTAGCTAGCTCTCTGTATATGGACATGTTGGACTCATCAGCCCTGTACCCATCTCTCTCTATGAATACATTAGACTCATCTGCCATGTAGTTAGTCCTCTATATATACACATGTGGAACTCATCTACCATGTGGCTAACTCTTAGTGTATGGATATTATGGACTTTTCTGCCACATAGCTAACTCTCAGTATATGGATATGTAGGAATCATCTGACATGTAGCTAACTCTCGGTATATCGACATGTTGGACTTATCTGCCATGTAGCTAGTATTTTCTATGGACTGATCTGCCATGTAGTTAGCTCTTTTTATATGAACTTATAGGACATGTCTGCAATGCAGCTAACTCTCTGAATATATACATGTTGGACTCCTCAGCCATACAGCCAGCTATCTTTGTATGAATATGTTGGACTCATCTGCCTTGTAGCTAGTCCTCTATATATACACATGTTGGACTCATCTGCCATGTACATAGCTCTCAGTATATGGACAGGTTTGACTCATCTACCATGTATCTAGAACTCTGTATATTGAAATGTCGTACTACTCTGCCATGTAGCTAGCTCTCTGTATATGGATATTTTGGATTCGTCTGCCATGTAGCTAGCTCTCTGTACGTGGATCTGTTGGACTGATCTTCCATGTAGGCAGCTCTCTGTATATGAACATATTGGACTTGTCTGCCAAGTAGCTAGCACTCTGCATATGGACATGTTGGACTCATCATTCCTGTACCAATCTCTCTCTATGAACACTTTAGACTCATCTGACTTGTAGCTAGTCCTCTATATACACACATGAGGGACTCATCTGCCATGTGGCTATCTCTCTGTATATGGATATGTTGGATTCATCAGCCATGTACCCAGCTCTCTATGTATGAATATGTTAGACTCATCTGCCCTGTAGATAGTCATCTATATATACACATGTTGGACTTATCTGCCATGTAGCAAACTCTGATTATATGGACATTTTAGACTCATCTGCCATGTAGCTAGCTCTCTATATGGACATTTTGGACTCCTCTGCTATGTATATGAACATATTGCACTTGTCTGCCATGAAGCAAGCTCTCTGTGTATAGACATGTTGGACTAATCAACCATGTAGACAGCTCTCTCTGTATGAACACGTTGGACTCAACTGCCTTGTAGGAAGTCCTCTATATATAAACATGTTGGACTAATCTGCCATGTAGCTAACTCTCAGTATAAGAACATGTTGGACTCATCTGCCATGTAGCTAGTACTCTGTATATGGACATGTTGAACTACTCTGCCATGAAGCAAGCTCTCAGTTTACGGACACATTGGACTCATTTGCCATGTAGCTATTACTCTGTGTATGGAAATGTTGGACTACACTACCATGTAGATAGCTCTCTGTATAGGGACATGTTGGACTCATCTGCCACTAGAATGTCACTAGAATGCTGTATATAGAAATGTTGTACTACTCTGCTATATAGCTAGATCTCTGTATATGGAAATTTTGGACTCATCTACCAAGTAGCTAGCTTGCTGTGCATGGATATGATGGACTGTTCTTCCTTGTAAGTAGCTCTATGTATATGAACATATTGGACTTGTCTGCCATGTAGCTAGCTTTCTGTGTATGGGCATGTTGGACACATCGGCCATGTACCCAGCTCTCTCTGTATGAATATGTTGGATTCATCTGCCTTGTAGCTAGTCCTCTATATATACACATGTTGGACACATCTGTCATGTAGCTAACTCTCAGTATATGGACATGTTGGACTCATCTGCCATGGAGCTAACTCTTAGCATATGGACATGTTCGACTCATCTGCCTTGCACCTAGTACTATTTATATGGACATGTTGGACTACTCTGCCATGTAGCTAACTCTCAGTATATGGACACGTTGGACTCATCTTCCATGTAGCTAGTAGACTGCATTTGGTTATTTTCAACTACTCTTCCATGTAGCTAGTTATCACTATATGGTCACATTGTACTCGTCTGCCATGTAGCTAGAACTCTATTAATAGAAATGTTGTACTACTCTGCCATGTAGCTGGCTCTCTATATATGGACATTTTGGACTTGTCTGCCATGTAGCTAGCTCTCTGTGCATGGATATCATGGACTGATCTGCCATGTATTTAGCTCTCTGCATATAAACATATTGGACTTGTTTGCCATGTAGCTAGGTCTTAGTATTGGGACATATTGGACTCGTCTGCCATGTAGCTAGAGCTCTGTATATGGAAATGTTGCACTACTCTGCCATCCAGCTAACTCTCAGTATATGGACATTTTGGAATCCTCTTCCATGTAGCTAGCTATCTGTGCATTGATATGATGGACCGATCTGCCATGTAGGTACCTCTCTGTATAAGAACATATTGGACTTGTCTACCAAATAGCTAGCTCTCACTATATGGACATGTTGGACTCATCAGGCATGTAGCAGGCTCTCTCTGTATGAATATGTTCGACTCATCTGCCTTGTAGCTAGCACACTAAATATACACATGTTGGACTCATCTGCCATGTAGCTAACTCTCAGTATATGGACATGTTGGACTCATCTGCCATATAGCTAGTACTCTGTATATGGAAATGATGCACTACCCTGTCATGAAGCTAGCACTCTGTATTTGGACATTGTAGACTTGTCTGCCATGTCCCTAACTCTCTGTGCATTGATATCTTGAACAGATATGCCAAGTAGGTAGTTCTCTGCATATGAACATATTGGACTTGTCTGCCATGTAGCTAGCTCTTAGTATATGGACATTTTGGACTTCTCAGACATGTACCCAGCTCTCTCTGTATGAATATGTTTGACACATCTGCCTTGTAGCTAGCCCTCTAAATATACACATATTGGACTCATCTGCCATGTAGCTAATTCTCTGTATATGGACATGTTGGATTATTCTGCAATGTACCTAGCTCTCAGTATATGGTCACGTTGAACTCATCTGCCATGAAGCTAGAACTCTGTATGTGGAAATGTTGCACTACTCTGTCATGTAGCTAGCTCTATGTATATGGACATTTTGAAATAACCTGCCACGTAGCTACCTCTCTGTGCATGGATATATTGGACTAATCTACCATGTAGGTACTCACTATTTATACTCATATTGAACTTGACTGCCATGTAGCTAGCTCTCTGTATACGGACAATTTGCACTCATCAGACATTTAACCAGCTCTCTCTGTATGAACCTGTTGGACTCATTTGCCTTGTAGCTAATCCTCTCTCTATATATACATATGTTGGACTCATCTGCCTTGTAGATAAATCTCAGTATATGGACATGTTGGACTCATCTGTCATGTAGCTAGTACTCTGTATATGGACATGTTGGACTACTCTGCCATTTAGCTAGCTCTCAGTATATGGACAATTTGTACTCATCTGCCATGTAGCTGGCTCTCTGTATATGCACAAATTGGACTCATCTGACATGTAGTTAGAACTCTGTATATGAAAATGTTGCACTACTCTACCATGTAGCTCGCTATCTGTATGTGGACATATTTGACTCGTCTGCCATGCAGCTAGTTCTCTGTGCATGGATATCTTGGACTGATCTGCCATGTAAGTAGCTCTCTGTATATGAACACATTGGACTTGTCTGTCATGTACCTATCTCTCAGTATATGGACATGTTGAACTCATCAGCCATGTAGCCAGATCTCTGTGTATGAACATGTTGGACCCATCTGCCTTGTAGCTATCCCTCTAAATAATCAAATGTTTGACTCATCTGCCATGTAGTTAATACTCTGTAAATGTCCATGTTAGACTGCTCTGCCATGTAGCTAGCTGTCGGAATATGGACACATTGGAATCATCTGCCATGTAGTTAGTTCTCAGTATATGGATACCTAGGACTCATCTGTCATGTAGCTAGAACTCTGTGTATGGAAATGTTGCATTATTCTGTCATGTAGCTAGCTCTCTGTATATGGACATTTTAGACTCTTATGTCATGTAGCTAGCTCTCTATGCATGGATATGTTAGACTGATCAGCCATATAGGTTGCTCTCTGTATATGAACATATTGGACTTGTATGCCATGTAGCTAGCTCTCAGGATATGGACATGTTGGACTTATCAGCCATGAAGCTAGTACTCTGTATATAGACATGTTGGACGACTTTGCCATGTAGCTAGCTGTCAGTATAAGGATACGTTGGAATCATCTGCCATGTAGCTATCTCTCAGTATATGGACATTTTGGACTTGTCTGACATGTAGCAAGCTCTCTCTGTATGAACATGATGGAGTCATCGGCCTTATAACTAGTCCTCTATATATACACATGTTGGACTCATCTGCAATGTAGCTAAATCTCAGTATAAGGACATGTTGGACTCATCTGCCATGTAGCTAGTACTCTGTATGTGGACATTTTATCCTTTTCTGCCGTGTAGCTAGCTTACTGTGTATGGATATATTGGATTAATCTGCCATATATACAACTCTTTTTATATGAAAATATCTGGCTTGTTTTACATGTAGCTAGATCTCTCTATATGGACATGTTGGACTCATCAGCGATGTAGCCAGCACTCTCTGTATGAACATTTTGGATTCATCTGCCTTGTAGATAGTCCACTATATATAAACATGTTGGGCTCATCTCCCAAGTAGCTAGCTCTCAGTATATGGCCATGTTGGATGCATCTGCCATGTAGCTAGTACTCTGTATATGGAAATGTTGGACGACTCTGCCATGTAGCTAGCTGTAAGTATATGGACACGTTGGAATCAAATGTCATGTAGCTAGTTCTCTGTATTTGGACATGTTGGAATCATCAGCCAATTAGCCAGCACTCTGTATATGAATATGTGGGACTCATCTGCCTTGTATCTAGCCCTCTAAATATTCATATGTTGGACTCATCTGCCATGTAGCTGACTCTCAGTATATGGACATGTTGGACTCATCTGCCATGTAGCTCGTACTCTGTATATGGACATTTTCAAATAATCTGCCATGTAGGTAGCTCACTGTATATGGAAATGATGCACTATTCTGTCATGTAGGTAGCTCTCTGTATATGGTCATTGGACTCATCTGCTATGTAGCTATAATTCTTTATATAGAAATGATGCACTACTTTACCATGTTACTAGGTCTCAGCATATGTATATTTTGGACTTGTCTGCCATGCAGCTAGCTCTCTGTGCATGGATATGATGGACTGATATGCCATGTAGGTAGCTCTCTGTATATGAATATATTGGACTTGTCTGTATTTAGCTAGCTGTCAGTATATGGACATTTATGAACCATTAGTCATGTATCCAGCTCTCTTTGTATGAACATGTTGGACTCATCTGCCTTGTAGCTAATCAAATATATATATACACACATTTTAGACTCATCTGCCATGTAGCTAACTCTCCGTATATGGATATGTTGGACCCATCTGCCATGTAGCTAGTACTCTGTATATGGACATGTAGGAATACTCTGTCATTGAGGGTATTTTTGTCGTTGTCAGGTACCATTGAGTCGGAACCGACTC
>NW_006408993.1:87780-92396 GCF_000296735.1 Chrysochloris asiatica | reverse complement strand
GCTGACATCCATCTTGATCTTTTCCTTCTTTCTTGTCTTCTTAATGACTTTTTGCTCTCTTCATGTATGATATTCTTGAAATCATCCCACAACTCTTCTGGTCTTCGGTCTTTAGTGTTTAATTCATCAAATCTGTTCTTCAGATGATCTCAGTATATAGACACGTTGGACTCATGTGCCATGTAGCTAGAAATCTGCATATTGAAATCTTGCACTGCACTGCCATGTTGCTAGCTCTCTGTATATGGCCATTTTGAACTAGTCCTCCTTGTAGCTAGCTCTCAGTGCATGGACATGTTGGACTGATCTGCCATGTTGGTAGGTCTCTGTATATGAAAATATTGGACTATTCTGCCATGTAGCCAGCTCATTCTGTATGATTGTATTGGACTCATCATCCTTGAGCTAGTCCTGTATATATGCATACATTGGAATTATCTGTCAGGAAGCTATCTCTGAGTAAATTGACATGTATGTCTCATCTGCCATGTAGCTATTTCTCAGTATGTGGGCATGTTGGACTCATCTTCCATGTAGCTAGTACTCTTTATATGGAAATGTTGGAGTAATCGTCCATGTAATAACTTTCAGTATATGGACATGTTGGACCCATCTGCCATGCAGCTAGAACTCTGTATATGGAAATTATGCACTACTCTGTCATGTAGCTAGCTCTCTGTATATGAACATTTTGGACTCATCTACCATGTAGTTAACTCTCAGTATATGGACATATTGAACTCATCTGCTATGTAGGTAGTACACTGTATATGGACATGTTGGACTACTAGGGAATGTATCAAATTATCAGTTTTTGGACACATTGGACTCATCTGCCATGTCGCTATTACTCTGTATATGGAAATGTTGGACTCGTCTTCAATGTAGCGAAAAATCTGTATATGGGAAAGTTGCACTATTCTGATATGTGGCTAGCTCTCTGTATATGGACATTTTGGACTCCTGTGCCATGTAGATAGCTCTCTGTTCATGCATATGTTGGACTGATTTGCCATGTAGGTAGCTCTCTGTATATGAATATATTGGACTTGTCTGCAATGTAGCTAGCTCTCAGTTTATGGACAAGTTGGACTCATCTTCCATGTCGCTAGTACGCTGTATATCGAAGTAATGCACAACTCTACCATGTACTTAGATCTCTGTATATGGATATTTTGATATCATCTGCAAGTAGCTAGTTCCCTGGGCATGGATATGATGGACTGATCTGCCTTGTCGGTAGCTCTCTATATGAACATACTGGACTTGTCTGCCATGTAGCTTGCTCTGTATATGGACATGTTGGACTCATAAACCATGTACTCAGGTCTCTCTGTATGAACACGTTGGATTTATCTGAGGTGTAGCTAGTCCTCTATATATACACATGTTGGACACAACTGCCATGTAGCTAACTCTCAGTATATGGATATGTTGGACTCATCCGCCATGAAGCTAGTACTCTGTATATTGACATGTTGGACTACTCTACCATGTCGGTAGCTCTCAGTATATGGACACGTTGAACCCATCTGCCATGTAGCTACAACTCTGTATGTGGAAATGTTGCACTACTCTGCCATGTAACTAGCTCTCTGTATATGAACTTATTGGACTTGTCTTCCATGTAACTAGATCTCTGTATTTGGACATGTTGGACTCATCATCCATGTAGCCAGCTCTCTCTGTATAAACATGTTGGATTAATCTGCCTTGTAGCTAGTCCTCTGTATATACATATGTTGGACTTGTCCGACAGTTTGTTAGCACTCAGTATATGGACATGTTGGACTCATCTGCCATGTACCTAGAACTCTTTATATGGACATGTTGGACTCATCTGCTATGTAGCTAGCTCTCAGTGTATGGGCACATTGTAATGTTTGTCATGTAGCTAGAACTCTGTATATGGATATATTGCACTACTCTGCCATGTAGCTAGCTCTGTATATGGACATTTTGGACTCGTCTGCCATGTAGCTACCTGTCTGTGTATGGATATATTGGACTGATCTGACATATAGGTAGCTCCATGTACATGAACATGTTGGACTCATCATCCATGTAGCCAGCTTTCTCTGCATGAACATGTTGAACTCATCTGCCTTGTAGCTAGTCCTCTATGTATACACATGATGGACTCATCTGCTTGTAGCTAACTCTCAGTACATGAACATGTTGGACAGGACTACCAAGTAGCTAGCTCTCTGTGCATGGATATTTTCAACTGATGTGCCATGTAGGTACCTCTCTGTATATGAACTTATTGGACTTGTCTGCTATGAAGCTAGCTCTCTGTATATGGACATGTTATACTCATCATCCATGTAGTCAGCTTTCTCTCCATGAACATGTTGGACTCATCTGCCTTGTAGCTAGTCCTCTATATATGCACATGTTGGACTCATCTGCCATGTAGCTAAATCTCAGTATATGAATATGTTGGACTCACGTGGCTTATAGCTAGTACTCTGTATATGGACATGTTGGACTACTCAACCATGTAGAGTGCTCCCAGTATATGGACACATTGGGCTCATCGGCCATGTAGCTAGAAATCTGTATATGGACACGTTGGACTCATCTGCTATGTATGTTTCTTTCTGTATATCAACATATTGGACTTGATTGCCATGTACCAGCTATTAGTATAAGGACATGTTGAACTTATCAGGAATGTAGCCAGCTTTCTATGTATCAACATCTTGGACTCATCTGCCTTGTAGCTAGCCCACTAAATATACACATATTGGTCTCATCTGCCAAGTAGCTAACTCTCTGTATATGGACAGATGGACTAATCTGCCAAGTAGCTAGAACTCTGTATATGTAAATGTTGCACTACTCTGCCATGTATCAAGCTCTTCGCATATGGACATTTTGGACTCGTCTGCCATGTAGCTAGATCTCTGTATGACCATGTTTAGCTCATCTGCCTTGTAAGTATTCCTCTATATATACACATGTTGGACTAATCTGCCATGTATGGACACGATGGACTCATGTGCCATGCAGCTAGTACTCTGTATATGGATATGTTAGACTATTCTGCCATGTAGCTAGCTTTCAGTATATGGACTCATTGGACTCATGTGACATGTAGCTAGAACTCTGTATATGTAAATGTTGCACTACTCTGCCATGTAGCTAGCTATTTATATATGGACATTTTGGACTTGTCTTCCATGTAGCTAGCTATCTGTATATGGACATTTTGGGCTCGTCTGCCATGTAGCTAGCTCTCTGTGTATGGATATGTTGGACTGATCTACTATGTAGGTAGATCTATGTATATGGACATATTGGACTCGTCTGCCATGTAGCTCACTCTCTGTACAAAGATATTTTGGACTGATCTGCCATGTAGCCAGCTCAATCTGTGTGAACATGTTGGACTGATCTACCATCTAGGTAGCTCTCTTTAAATGCACATATTGGAATTGTCTGTCATGTAGTTGGCTCTCAGTATATGGAAATGTTGGACTCAACTGCCATGTAGCTAGTGCTCTGTATATGGAAATGTTGCACTACCTTGCCATGTAGCTAGCTCTCTTTATATATACATTTTGGACTTGTCTTCCATGTAGCTAGCTTTCAATATATGGACAGGTTGGACTCATCAGGCATGTAACCAGCTCTCCGTGTATGAACATGTTGGACTCATTTACCTTGTAACTAAACCTCCAAATATACAAATGTTGGACTCATCTGCATGTAGGTAACTCTCAGTATATGGACATGTTGGACTCATCTGTCATGTAGCTAGTGCTCTGTATATGGACATGTTGGACTCCTCTGCAATGAAGCCAACTCTCAGTATGGATATTACATATTGCACATATTGGAATTGTCTGTCATGAAGCCAACTCTCAGTATGGATATTACATAATGCACATATTGGAATTGTCTGTCATGTAGTTGGCTCTCAGTATATGGAAATGTTGGACTCATCTGCCATGTAGTTAGAACTCTGTATATGGAAATGTTGCACTACTCTGCCATATAGCTAGCTCTCTGTATATGGATATTTTGGATTTGTCTTCTATGTAGCTAGCTCTCTCTGTATGAACATGTTCATCTCATCTGCCTGGTAGCTAGTCCTCTCTATGTACACATGTTGGATTAATCTGCCATCTAGCTAAATCTCAGTAGATGGACATGTTGGAATCATCTGCCAAGTAGCTAGTACTCTTTATAAGGACATGTTGGATATCTCTGCCATGTAGCTAGCTCTCAGCTTATGGGCTCATTTGACTCATCTGCCATGTAACTAGAAATCTTTATATGTAAATATTGCACTACTTTGCCATGTAGCTAGCTCTCTATATAACGACATTTTGGAATCATCTCCCATGTAGCTAGATCTCTATGTTTGGATATGTTGGACTGATCTGTACATGGGTATGTTGGACTGATCTGCCATGTACGTAGCTCTCTGTATATGAACATATTGTACTTGTCTGCCAGGTAGCTAGTTCTCTGCATATGAACATGTTGGACTAATCAGTCATGTAGCCAGCTCTCTGTATGAACATGTTGGACTCATCTGCCATGTAGCTAACTCTCAGTATATGGACTTGTGGTCTCATCTGCCATGTAGCTAGTACTCTGTATAT
>NW_006408993.1:84316-87545 GCF_000296735.1 Chrysochloris asiatica | reverse complement strand
TGTTGCTAGACCTCTCTATATATACATGTTGGATTGATGTGCCATGTAGCTAACTCTCAGTATATGGACATGTTTGACTCATCTGCCATGTAGCTAGTTCTCTATATCTGGACATGTAGTACTACTCAGCTATGTAGCTAGCTCTCAGTATATGGACATGTTGGACTCATCTGCTGTGTAGCTAGAGCACAGTATATAGAAATGTTGCACTACTCTGTCATGTAACTAGCTCTCTGTATATGTACAGTTTGGACTCACCTGCCAAGTAGCTACCTACCTCTCTGTGCATGGATACGTTGCACTGATCTGCCATGTAGGTATCTCTCTGTATATAAACATTTTGGACTTGTCTGCCATGTTCTTAGCTTTCTGAAAATGGACATGTTGGACTCATCAGCCATGTAGCCAGCTCTCTCTGTATGAACCGGTTAGGCTCATCTGCCTTATAGTTAGTCCTCTATATATACACATGTTGGACTCATCTGCCTTGTAGCTAGCTTTCAGTATATGGACTCGTTGGACTCATGTAGCTAGAACTCTGTATATGTAAATGTTGCACTACTCTGCCATGTAGCTAACTATCTGTATATGGACATTTTGGACTCATCTGCCATGTAGCTTGCTCTCTGAACTTAGATATTTTGGACTGATCTGCCATATAGCCAGCTCAATCTGTATGAACATATTGGACTGATCTGTCATCTAGGTAGCTCTCTGTATATGCACATATGGGAATTATCTGTCACCTAGTTGCCTCTCAGTGTATGGAAATGTTAGACTCATCTGCCATGTAGCTAGTACCCTGTATATGGAAATGTTGCACCACCTTGCCATGTATGTACATAGTGGACTTGTCTGCCATGTAGCTAGATCTCTATGTTTGGAAATGTTGGACTACTCTTCCATGTAGGTAGCTCTCAATTTATGGACACAGTGTACTCATTTGTCATGTACATAGAACCATTTATATGGAAATATTGCACTACTCTGCCATGTAGCTAGCTCTTTGTATTTGGACATTTTGGACATGACTGCCATGTAGCTAGCTCTCTCTGCATGGATATGTTGGACTGATCTGCCATGTAGGAATTTCTCTGTTTAAGAACATATTGGACTTGTCTGCCATGTAGCTATCTCTCAGTATATGACCATGTTGGACTCATCATCTGTGTAGCTAGCTCTCTCTGTATGACCATGTTGGCCTCATCTGCTTTGTAACTAGTCCTCTCTATATACGCACATTGGACTCATATGACTTGTAGGTAGTCCTGTACATATACACATTTTGGACTAATATGCCATGTAGCTAGCTCTCAGTTATTGGACATGTTGGACTAATTTGCCATGTAGCTAGTACTCTGTATATGGATATCTTTGACTATTCTGACATGTAGCTAGCTCTCAGTATATGGTCATGTTGCACTCATTCGCCATGTACTAGAACTCTGTATATGGCATGTTGCACTACTCTGCCATGTAGCTACCTCTGTATATGGACATTTTGGACTCGTCTGCCATGTAGCTAGCTCTCTGTAAATGGATATGTTGGACTAATCTGCCATGTAGGTAGGTCTCTGTATATGAACATATTGGACTTGTCTGTCATGTTGCTAGTTCTCAGTATATGGGCATGTTGGACTCATCAGCCATATAGTCAGCTCTCTGTGTATCAACATGATCGACTCATGTGCCTTGTAGCTAGCCCTCCAAATATACACATATTGGACTCATCTGCCATGTAGCCAATTCTCAGTATACGGACTAGTTGGACTCTTCTGCCATGTAGCTAGCACTTTGTATATGGACACGTTGGATCATATGCCATGTAGCTAGAACTCTGTATATAGAATTGTTGCACTACTCTGCCATGTACCTAGCTCTCTGTGTATAGCCATTTTACTCATCTGCCATGTAGCTAGCTCTCTCTACATCGATATGTTGGACTGATCTGCAATGTAGGAGCTCTCTGTACATTAATATATTGGACTTCTCTTCCATGTAGCAAGCTCTCAGTATATGGACAAGTTGAACTCATCAGCCATGTAGCAAGCTCTGTGTATGATCATGTTGGACACATCTGTCTTGAAGCTGGCCCACTAAATATCCACGTTAGACTCATCTGCCATGTAGCTAACTCTCAGTATATGAACATGTTGGACTCATCTGCCCTGTAGCTAGTACTCTCTATATGGACATGTTGGACTCTTCTGTCATGTAGCTAGCTCTCTGTACATGGATATATTGAACTGATCTGCCATGTAGGTAGCTCTCTGTATATGAACATTTTGGACTTGTCTGTCATGTAGCTAGCTCTCTGTATGAATATGTTGGACTCCTCTGCCTTGTAGCTAGCTCTCTAAATATACACATGTTGGACTCATCTGCCATGTAGCTATTACTATATATTTGGAAATGTTGGACTCGTCTGACATATTCCTAGCTCTTTGTGCCTGGATATGTTGCACTAATCTGCCATGTAGGTAGATCTCTGTATATGAACATGTTTTTCTGAGGTCCATTCTCGATGGGGGAGTGAGTACACAAAGGTGGGATGTCTGGCATGCGAAAAAGAGGCAATACAAACACAAAACACAGACACACAAGCTTGATGCAGGCTGACAGGCAGGCTACTCTGCTGCAGACATTGCACAGAGAGCTCACTGCAACTCAGTCTTTTATTCTTTTTTTTTTTTCAAGAAGGGATTTGTCACAAAAGAAAAATGTGATTATTCAGATAGGATAAGATACAGAATTGAAATGGGGTATATTATTCCAGGACAGGACACAATGATTCACAGGAATACTCTTAAGCTATTTTCCGAGTATCTCATGGTTTTCTAAAAAATCCAATATTCTTATCTCTACACATGTTGTAAGCAAAATGTACATACTTTCGTTTGTGAGCACGATTGTAAGCAATTAGACTCCTCAGTTAGAAACATAAAGAACAAGTACAGAATGAACGTTATTAAGACTAAAGAGAGTTGCTGCAAAGAGGTAACCATCAAGAGAGTTGGCAAAAAACCAATGAACCCGGGACGTCAGGAGATCACTTCCTTTGAGCTTCAGGGTCCACGGCTCGCAATCCTGAGGAAGGCTTGAGGTTGGGTTTTCGTCCACATTGTCACCAGGCCACAGCTTCTCAGTGCTTATGTATGTTGTCCCCGAAAATATTGGACTTGTCTTCCATGTATATAGCTCTCTGTATATGGACATGTTGGATTCATCA
>NW_006408993.1:76885-82171 GCF_000296735.1 Chrysochloris asiatica | reverse complement strand
TATATGTTGGACTCATTTGCCATGTAGCTAGTACTCTGGACTACTCTGCCATGTACCAAGCTCTCAGTACATGGACACTGTGGACTCACCTACCATGTAGCTAGAACTCTGTATATGGACATATTGCAATACTCTGCCATTTAGCTGCCTCTGTTTGGGGATATTTTGGACTCGTCTTACATGTAGCTAGCTCTCTATGCATGGATATGTTGGACTGATCTACCATGTTGGTAGCTCTCTGTATATGAACATATTGGACTTGTCTAACATGCAGCTAGCTCACAGTATATGGACATGATGGACTCATCAAACATGTAGTAATTTCTTTGTGTATGAACATGTTGGACTCATCTGCCTTGTAGTTAACCCTCTAAATACATAAATGTTGGTCCCATCTGTCATGTAGCTATTACTTTGTATATGGACATGTTGGACTACTCTACCATGTAGCTATTTCTCAGTATATGGACACATTGGACTCATCTGCCATGTAGCTAGAAATCTGTATATGGAAATGTTGCACTACACTGCCATGTAGCTACCTCTCTGTATATGGACATCTTGGACTCGTCTGCCATGTAGCTAGCTTTCTGTACATGGAAATGTTGGAATTATCTGCCAGGTAGGAAGCTCTCTGTATATGAACATATTGGACTAGTCTGTGATGTAGCTAGATTCCAGTATACGGTCATACTAGACACATCAGCCATGTAGCTAGTTCTCTCTGTGTGAACATGTTGGTCTCATCTGCCTTGTAACTAGCCTCTAAATATACAGTTGTGAGACTCACCTGCCATGTAGCTGGCTCTCAGTATATGGACATTTTGGACTCATCTGCCATGTAGCTAGTACTCTCTATATGTACATATTGGACTACTCTGCCATGCGGCAAGCTCTCAGAATATGGACATGTTGTACTCATTTGCCATGTAGATACAACTCTGTATATGGCCATGTTGCACTACTCTGCATTTTGCTACCTCTGTATATGGACATTTCGGACTTGTCTGACTTGTAGCTAGCTCTCTGTGCATGGATATGTTGGAATGACTTACCATGTAGCTAGCTCTCTGTATATTAACATATTGAACTTGTCTGCCATGTAGCTAACTCTCAGAATATGGACATGTTGGACTCAACAGCCATGTAGCCAGCTCTCTGTGTATGAACATGTTGGACTCATCTGTCTTGTAACAACAAATATACACATGTTGGATTTATCAGCCATGTAGCTATCTCTCTCTGTATGAACATGTTGGCCTCATCTGACATGTAGCTATACTTTGTATATGTACATATTGGACTACTCTGCCATGCGGCAAGCTCTCAGTATATGTACATGTTGTACTCATTTGCCATGTAGACACACCTCTGTATATGGCCATGTTGCACTACTCTGAATTTTGCTAGCTCTGTATATGGACATTTTGGATTCGTCTGACTTGTAGCTAGCTCTCCATGAATGGATATGTTGGACTGATCTACCATGTAGTTAGCTCTCTGTATATTAACATATTGGACTTGTCTTCCATGTAGCTAACTCTCAGTATATGGATATGTTGGACTCATCAACCATGTAGCCAGCTCTCTGTGTATGAACATGTTGGACTCATCTGTCTTGTAGTTAGTCTCTAAAGATACACAGGTTGGACTCTTCTGCCAATTAGATAACTCTTAGTATATGGACGTGTTGGACTCATCTGCCATGTAGCTAGTACTCTGTATATGCACATGTTAGACTACTCTGCCATGTAGCTAGCTTTCAGTATATGGACATGTTGGACTCATCTGCCATGTAGCTAGAACTCTTTATATGGACATATTGCACTACTCTGCATTTTGCTACATCTGTATATGGACATTTGGCACTCATGTGACATGTATCTAGCTCTCTGTGCATGGATATGTTGAACTACTCTGCCATGTATGTGGGTCTCTGTATATGAACATATTGGACTTGTCTGGCATGTTCCTGCCTCTCGGTATATGGACATGTTGGACTCATAAGCCATGTAGCCAGTTCTCTGTGTATGAACATGTTGGATTCATCTGCCTTGTAGCTATCCCTCTAAATATGCTCACGTTGGATACATCTGCCATGTATCTGTCTCTCAGTATATGAACATGATGGATTCTTTTTCAATGTATCTAGCTCTCAGTATATAGACAGGTTGGACTTATATGTCATGTAGTTAGTACTCTGTATATGGACATCTTGGACTACTCTGCCATTTATCTAGCTCTCTGTATATGGACACATTGGACTCATCTGCCATGTAGCTAGAACTCTGCATATGGACATGTTGCACTACTCTGCCATGTAGCTTCCTCTCTATAGGGATATAGTGGACTGATATGCCATGTCGGAAGCTCATTGTATATGAATATATTGGACGCGTCAGCCATGTAGCTAGCTGTCAGTACATGGACATGATGGACTCATTCAGCTAAGTAGCATGCACTCTGTGTATGAACATGTTTGCCTCATCTGCCTTGTAGCTAGCCCTTTAAATATACACATGTTGGACTCATCTTCTATGTTGTTAACTCTCAGTATATGAACATGTTTGAGTCATCTGCCATGTAGATAGAACTCCATATATGGAAATGATGCACTATTCTGCCATGTGTCTAGCTCTCAGAATATGGAAACTTTGGAATCATCTGCCCTGTAGCTAGAACTCTGTATATGGACATGTTGCCCTACTCTGCCATGTAGTTATCTCTGTATAGGGAAACTTTGAACTCATCTGAGATGTAGCTAGCTCTCTGTGCATGGATATGTTGGATTGATCTGCCATGTCACTAACTATCTGTATATGAACATATTGGACTTTTCTGCCATGTAGCTAGCTCTGAATATATGGACATGATGGACTTATCAGCCATGTAGCCAGCTCTCTGTGTATGAACATGTAGGACTCATCTGCTTTGCAGCTAGCCCTCTAAATATACACATGTTGGGCTCATCTCTCAGTATATGGACACGTTCGACTCTTCTGCAATGAAGCTAGAACTCAGTATATGGAAATCTTGCACTACTCTGCCATGTAACTAGCTCTCTGTGTATGGAAATTTTGGACTTGTCTGACATGTAGCTAGCTCTCTGTGCATGGATATCTTGGCATGATCTGCCATGTAGTTAGGTCTCTGTATATGAATATATTGGACTTGTCTTCCATGTAGCCAGCTCTTTCTATGTGGACATTTTGGACTCATCAGCCACGTAGCTAGCTCTCTCTGTATGAACATGTAGGACACATATGACTTGTAGCTAGCCCTCTAAAAATACACATGTTGGACTCATCTGTCATGTAGTTAACTCTCAATATATGGACATTTTGTACTCATCTGCCATATAGCTAGTACTCTGTATATATGTTCATGTTGGACTTGTCTGCCATGTAGCTAGCTTTCTGTACATAGATATATTGGACTGGTCTGCCATGTACGTAGCTATGTGTATATGAACATATTGGCGTTGTCTGTCATGTAGCTAGCTCTCTGTATATAGATCTGTTGTACACATCAGCCAAGTAGCTAATTCTCTCTGTATGAACATGTTGGACTCATCTGCCTTGTAGCTAGCCCTCTAAATAAACACATGTTGGAATTATCTCCCATGAATCTAACTCTCAGTATATGGACATGTGGGATTATATGCCATGTAGCTAGTACTCTGTATATGGACATCTTGGCCTACTCTGCCATGTAGTTAGCTCTCAGTATATGGAAAGGTTGGACTCATTTGCCATGGAGCTAGAATTTTGTATATGGAAAGGTTGCACTACTCTGCCATGTGGCTAGCTTTCTTTATATGTACACGATGGACGCATCTGCAATGTAGCTGGTCATCTATATATACAGATGTTGGACTCATCTGCCATGTAGATAACTCTCAGTATGTGGACATATTGGACTCATCTGCCATATAGCTAGAACTTTGTATATGGACATGTTGGACCACTCTGCCTTGTGGCTAACTCTCAGTATATGGATATGTTTGACTCATCTGCCATGTAGATAGAACTCTGTATATGATCATGTTGCACTACTCTGCATTTTGCTACCTCTTTATATGGACATTTTGGACTCGTCTGACATGTAGCTAGCTCAATGTGCATGGTTATGATGGACTGATCTGTCATGTAGATAGATCTCTCTATATGAACATGCTGGACTTGTCTACCATGAAGCTTACTATCAGCATATTAATGTGTTGGGCTCATCAGCCATGTAGCCAGCTCTCTGTGTATGAACATGTTGGACTCATCTGTCTTGTAGCTATCCCTCTAAATATACACATGTTGGACTCATAAAGATAACTCTCAGTATATGGACATGTTGGACTCATCCGCCATGTAGGTAGAACTCTGTATATGGAAATGTTGCACTACTCTGCTATGTAGCTTGTTCTCTGTATATGGACTTGTTGGACTAATCTGCCATGAATCTAGAACTCTGTATATGGAAATGTTGCAATACTCTGCCATGTAACTAGCTCTCTGTATATGAACATGTTGGTCTCATCAGCCATGTAGCCAGCTCTCTCTGTATGAACATGTTGGACTCATCTGCCATCGAGCTAGCTTTCAGTATATGGACATGTTGGAGTCATCTGCCATGTAGCTATTACTCTGTATATGGACATCTTGGACTCATTTGCCATGTAGCTAGCTCTCAGTATATGAACTTGTTGGACTCATCCACCATGTATCTAGAACTCTGTATATGCAAATGTTGCACTACTCTGCCATGTAGCTTGCTCTTTGTATATGGACATGTTGGACTAATCTGCCATGAAGCTAGAACTCTATATATGGAAATATTGAAATACTCTGCCATGTATCTAGCTCTCTGTATATGAACATTTTGGACTCAGTACATGGACACGTTGGACTCATCTGCCACGTAGCTACAAATCTGTTTATGGAAATGTTGCACTACTCTACCATGTAGCGAGCTCTTAGTATATGGACATTTTGGACTAGTCTGCCATGTAGCTAGCTTTTTGTACATGGATAAGTTGGACTGATCTTCCATGTAGGTAGCTCTCTGTATATTAACATACTGTATTTTTCGGCCATGTAGCTAGCCATCTGTATACGGACATGGTGGACGAATCAGCCATGTAGTCAGCTGTCTGTGTACGAACATGTTGGACTCATCTGCCTTTTAGCTAACCTTCTAAATATACACATGTTGGACTCATCTGCCATGTAGCTAGCTGTTTGTATATGGACATGTTGGACTCATCTGCCATGTAGCTAGTACCCTGTATATGGA
>NW_006408993.1:75439-76403 GCF_000296735.1 Chrysochloris asiatica | reverse complement strand
CTCTATGTACATGAAAATGTTGGATTGATCTACCATGCAGGTAGATCTCTGTATATGAACATATTGGACTTGTCTGTCAGGTAGCTAGCTCTCAGTATATGGACAGGTTGAAGTCATCAGTGATGTAGCTAATACTCTGAATAAGGACATGTTGGACTACTCTGCCATGTAGCTGGCTCACAGTACATGGCCATGTTGGACTCATATGACACCCATTTAGCTAGAACTCTGTATATGAAAATGTTGCAGTACTCTTCAATGTGGCTATCTATATGTATATGGACACATTGGACTCATCTGCCATGTAGCTATTACCCTGTATATGGAAATGTTGCAGTATTCTGCCATGTTGCTAGCTCTCAGTATATGGAGATATTGGGCACATCTGTTGTAGTCATATACCATGTAGCTAGAATCCTGTATATGGAAATGTTGTAATACTCTGCCCTGTAGCTACCTCTCAGTATATGGACATTTTGGAATCATCTCCCATGTAGCTAGCTCTCTGTACATGGATATGTTGGACTTATCTGTCATGTAGGTAGTTCTCTATATATGAAGAGATTGGACTTGTCTACCGTGTATCTAGTTCTCTGTATATGGACACGATGGACTCATCAGTCATGTAGCCAGCTATCTGTGTATGAACATGTTGGTCTCATCTGCTATGTATCTAACTCTCAGTATATGGACATGCTGGACTCATCTGCAATATAGCTAGTACTCTTATATGGACATGTTGGCCTCATCTGCCATGCAGCTAGCTCTCATTATATGGACATGTTGTACTCATCTGCCATGTAGCTAGAAATTTGTATATGGAAATGTTGCAATACTCTGACGTGTAGCTAGCTCTTTTTATATGGATATTATGAACTTGTCTGCCAGGTAGCTAGCTCTCTGTACATGAGTATGTTGGACTGATCTGCTACGTAGTTAGCTCTCTGTATATGAAGATATTGGA